>NW_028249045.1:0-189043 GCF_964263255.1 Lissotriton vulgaris | reverse complement strand
AGGCAGAGATCCCCCAACCCTTTAGCCCTACTCAGGGGGTCCCAAAAGGACCCCCAAGGGCAAAAGAAAAAAAGAAAACATTGAAAAAATGTGCGTACCCCGCGATTTAAAATAAATAAATTCTGGGACCCCCTGAGAAGGGCTAGGGGGTCAGGGGGTTTCAACCCTGCCCCCTTTTCACGTTTTCCACTCTTGTTTTGTGCTCTCTTGTGCCTCACTTCTCCTGAGAAACAAGATGGCTGCTCAGGTGGTCCCAGAAAGATGATAACATATATAAACGTTATCCACTAATAGAATTAGCATTTACAAAACCTTTGAAATTTATTGAAAAAAAATATAGGTTTCACGCCCGATATAGTTAAGAATTAGCATTTAAAAAACCTTGCAAATTCACTTAAAAAAACATAGGTTTCAGGCCTTATATAGTTAGGAATTAGCATTTTAAAAACCTTGCAAATTCACTTAAAAAACCATAGGTTTCAGGCCTTATATAGTTAGGAATTAGCATTTAAAAAAGCATTGAAATTGCTCCTATATAGTTAGTTGTACTAACTATATTTCACGCAACCGCAATCCACTGCTGATGATGTCACGTATTACATCATTCATGACATGGTCAGTGACATCACTGATGACATCACTGATGACATCACTGATGACATCTCAAATGACATCACTGATGACATCACTGATGACATCTCATTTGACATCACTGATAACATCACTGATGATATCATTCATGTGATAATACGATGCACCTCCTCACACTCTAATATAACCTTTGATACACCCAGTGTTAAATACAGACTACCATTCTTGAAACCATTGACACACCAATACCAGTTACTACATACGCACTCACTGATTCCTAGGTCTACACACACATTCACTCATTCACCCATAGAATCACTCATACATACTGACCTGACCTGGTCAGAGCCGGTCGCTCCTCCCGCTGCCACTGCATTCATCAGATAAGTACTGAGAACGCATATCGTGCCTTCATGCCCCTGCATTTGTAGTAGTCCTTGAGCCTGCCTATTGAGCCTGTATCGATTGAGCCTGTATCGATTTTAACCGTGGCTCCGTGCCCCTGTGTTGATTATCCTGCTTTTTAGCCCGTATTTGTGCCTCCGTGCCCTGTGCTGATTGTGCCGCATATTTAGATTGTCTCCCTGCCTCCGTGCCCCTGTATTTATTTACTGTGCCTCCATTTGTTTGTGTTTGGATTCTTCCGTGATCCCTGCTGCTCCGGCCCCACCCCTGCTCCCTCCAGCTTCACTGCTCCCCTCCCCACTCACCACCCTGCTCCCGCCTCCCAGCTGCTCCTCCCTGCCACTAGAACCTAAAGGAGAGGTCCGCAGAACGGGGAGTGGTGACTCAACCTTACCTGATCAGAGCCGGTCGTTCCTCCCGCTGCCACTGCATTCATCAGAAAAGTACTGAGAACGCATATCGTGCCTTCGTGCCCCTGCATTTGTAGTAGTCCTTGAGCCTGCATATTGAGCCTGTATCGATTGAGCCTGTATCGATTTTAACCGTGACTCCTTGCCCCTGTGTTGATTATCCTGCTTTTTAGCCTGTATTTGTGCCTCCGTGCCCTGTGCTGATTGTGCCGCATATTTAGATTGTCTCCCTGCCTCCGTGCCCCTGTATTTATTTACTGTGCCTCCATTTGTTTGTGTTTGGATTCCTCCTCGATCCCTGCTGCTCCGGCCCCATCCCGCTCCCTCCAGCTTCACCGCTCCACTCCCCACTCATCACCCTGCTCCCTGCCTCCCAGCTGCTCCTCCCTCCCTCCGCCCCCCTCCACTCTCCACTTATGACAGATGCACTGACGCGCATCCCGCAAAGACCATCCCTCCCACCGTACCTACGACGCCGCAACCATCATTGCACTCAACCCCGGCCGCCTCCACGAGTGCCACCAAGCCGCCCCAGGACATACCCATGAACCCTTCACCTGCCAATCCTGCAAGTTCTCCTGCATCAAGACCCACACTACACCCACAAACGCCAAACAGAGCTCCGACAATAACCTCCTAAAGTGCATCCTGCTCAACACCCGCTCAGTCCACAGACACGTCATTGAACTATGGAACTTACTCGACACCACATCGCCGGACGTCGCCTTCCTTACGGAAACCTGGATGAACGCCTCATCAGCGCCCGACATCGCCATAGCCATCCCGAACGGTTACAAGATCATTCGAAGAGACCGTATCAACCAAAGAGGAGGAGGCATCGCCATCGTCCACAAGAACACCATTCGCATCTCGACCAGCTCCGAAGACACCCTCTTAGCCACCGAACACCTCCACTTCCAGATACACACCGACCCCAAGACCACACTCAGAGGTACCCTCATTTACAGACCCCCTGGACCCCGCACACAATTCAGTGAAGACATCGCTGACTTTATCAGCCCACAAGCCCTCCCCTCCAAAGACTACATTCTCCTAGGAGACCTCAACTTCCACCTAGAGAATAACAACAACAACAACACCACCACCCTGCTGGACAATCTCACCAATCTCGGACTCAAACAACTGGTGAGTACCCCCACCCACCTAGCCGGACACACGCTTGACCCAATCTTCGCCTCCAGCAAGCACATCTCCTTTAATCACGCCACAGGACTCCACTGGACAGATCACAGCTGCGTCCACTTCAGCTTCAAAAAGATCACGACCCACCACCAACCACAACAAGCTCCCCGAAGAAACTGTAACAAAGTTACCACCGACCAGCTCACCACATCTCTGAAACAAAACCTTCCCACCATATTAAAGGACCCAAATCAAGCAGCCATCAATCTCGCACAGTGGATCACCCACTGCGCCGACGAATTAGCACCCTTGAAAAACCATCACAACAAACCAGGGAACAAAAAAGCCTCCTGGTTCAACGTCGACCTCAAGAACTCCAAAAGAACTGCCGCACCCTCGAGAAAATGATTCAGAAAAGGGGGTGGTGATGAACAGAGTGTCTGAATTAAGCAGACCACTCTTACCCAGTCCAAAGATCAGGGCTTGATCCATCACCGTTTTTTAGCTCACTGCACCATCCCAGCTCAGAACCTGGCTACATGCAAATTAGTTTGTCCCTGTCCCAGTGCATGATGGGAACAGGGCAAACCAAACTACCAAGCCAATTCTTATTCTGGGAAGGAAACAAGCTTCCGGGGACCGGTTTCTGGCATTTCAGCCGTCGTCGGCCCGGCTTGCTTGAATCCTGATGGTGCAATGAGCAAGGGACTCACATCTGAGTATACCCTTCCACGCTTATGGTGGACAAAATGATTCAGAAAAGGGGGTGGTGATGAACAGAGTGTCCGAATTAAGCAGACCACTCTTACCCAGTCCGAAGATCAAGGCTTGATCCATCACCGTTTTTTAGCTCAGTGCACCATCCCAGCTCAGAACCGGGCTTACATGCAAATTAGTCTGTTCCTGTCCCAGTGCATGATGGGAACAGGGCAAACCAAACTACCAAGCCAAATATTATACTGGGAAGGAAACAAGGTTCCGGGGACCGGTTTCTGGCATTTCAGCCGTCGTCAGCCCGGCTTGCTTGAATCCTGATGGTGCAATGAGCAAGGGACTCACATCTGAGTATACCCTTCCACGCTTATGGTGGACAAAATGATTCAGAAAAGGGGGTGGTGATGAACAGAGTGTCTGAATTAAGCAGACCACTCTTACCCAGTCCAAAGATCAGGGCTCGATCCATCACCGTTTTTTAGCTCACTGCACCATCCCAGCTCAGAACCTGGCTACATGCAAATTAGTCTGTTCCTGTCCCAGTGCATGATGGGAACAGGGCAAACCAAACTACCAAGCCAATTCTTATACTGGGAAGGAAACAAGCTTCTGGGGACCGGTTTCTGGCATTTCAGCCGTTGTCGGCCCGGCTTGCTTGAATCCTGATGGTGCAATGAGCAAGGGACTCACATCTGAGTATACCCTTCCACGCTTATGGTGGACAAAATGATTCAGAAAAGGGGGTGGTGATGAACAGAGTGTCTGAATTAAGCACACCACTCTTACCCAGTCCAAAGATCAGGGATTGATCCATCACCGTTTTTTAGCTCACTGCACCATCCCAGCTCAGAACCTGGCTACATGCAAATTAGTCTGTTCCTGTCCCAGTGCATGATGGGAACAGGGCAAACCAAACTACCAAGCCAATTCTTATACTGGGAAGGAAACAAGCTTCCGGGGACCGGCTTCTGGCATTTCAGCCGTCGTCGGCCCGGCTTGCTTGAATCCTGATGGTGCAATGAGCAAGGGACTCACATCTGAGTATACCCTTCCACGCTTATGGTGGACAAAATGATTCAGAAAAGGGGGTAGTGATGAACAGAGTGTCTGAATTAAGCAGACCACTCTTACCCAGTCCAAAGATCAGGGCTTGATCCATCACCGTTTTTTAGCTCACTGCACCATCCCAGCTCAGAACCTGGCTACATACAAATTAATCTGTTCCTGTCCCAGTGCATGATGGGAACAGGGCAAACCAAACTACCAAGCCAATTCTTATACTGGGAAGGAAACAAGCTTCCGGGGACCGGTTTCTCGCATTTCAGTCGTCGTCGGCCCGGCTTGCTTGAATCCTGATGGTGCAATGAGCAAGGGACTCACATCTGGGTATACCCTTCCACGCTTATGGTGGACAAAATGATTCAGAAAAGGGGGTGGTGATGAACAGAGTGTCTGAATTAGGCAGACCACTCTTACCCAGTCCAAAGATCAGGGCTTGATCCATCACCGTTTTTTAGCTCACTGCACCATCCCATCTCAGAACCTGGCTACATGCAAATTAGTCTGTTCCTGTCCCAGTGCATGATGGGAACAGGGCAAACCAAACTACCAAGCCAATTCTTATACTGGGAAGGAAACAAGCTTCCGGGGACCGGTTTCTGGCATTTCAGCCCTCGTCGGCCCGGCTTGCTTGAATCCTGATGGTGCAATGAGCAAGGGACTCACATCTGAGTATACCCTTCCACGCTTATGGTGGACAAAATGATTCAGAAAAGGGGGTGGTGATGAACAGAGTGTCTGAATTAAGCAGACCACTCTTACCCAGTCCAAAGATCAGGGCTTGATCCATCACCGTTTTTTAGCTCACGGCACCATCCCAGCTCAGAACCTGGCTACATGCAAATTAGTCTGTTCCTGTCCCAGTGCATGATGGGAACAAGGCAAAGCAAACTACCAAGCCAATTCTTATACTGGGAAGGAAACAAGCTTCCGGGGACCGGTTTCTGGCATTTCAGCCGTCGTCGACCCGGTTTACTTGAATCCTGATGGTGCAATGAGCAAGGGACTCACATCTGAGTATACCCTTCCACGCTTATGGTGGACAAAATGATTCAGAAAAGGGGGTGGTGATGAACAGAGTGTCTGAATTAAGGAGACCACTCTTACCAGTCCAAAGATCAGGGCTTGATCCATCACCGTTTTTTAGCTCACTGCACCATCCCAGCTCAGAACCTGGCTGCATGCAAATTAGTCTTTTCCTGTCCCAGTGCATGATGGGAACAGGGCAAACCAAACTACCAAGCCAATTCTTATACTGGGAAGGAAACAAGCTTCCGGGGACCGGTTTCTGGCATTTCAGCCGTCGTCGGCCCGGCTTGCTTGAATCCTGATGGTGCAATGAGCAATGGACTCACATCTGAGTATACCCTTCCACGCTTATGGTGGACAAAATGATTCAGAAAAGGGGGTGGTGATGAACAGAGTGTCTGAATTAAGCAGACCCCTCTTACCCAGTCCAAAGCTCAGGGCTTGATCCATCACCGTTTTTTAGCTCACTGCACCATCCCAGCTCAGAACCTGGCTACATGCAAATTAGTCTGTTCCTGTCCCAGTGCATGATGGGAACAGGGCAAACCAATCTACCAAGCCAATTCCTATACTGGGAAGGAAACAAGCTTCCGGGGACCGGTTTCTGGCATTTCAGCCGTCATCGGCCCGGCTTGCTTGAATCCTGATGGTGCAATGAGCAAGGGGCTCACATCTGAGTATACCCTTCCACGCTTATGGTGGACAAAATGATTCAGAAAAGGGGTGGTTTAGAACAGAGTGTCTGAATTAAGCAGACCACTCTTACCCAGTCCAAAGATCAGGGCTTGATCCATCACCGTTTTTTAGCTCACTGCACCAGCCCAGCTCAGAAACTGGCTACATGCAAATTAGTCTGTTCCTGTCCCAGCCCTGAATATAACTTTGGACACAACGCGAACGCGAAAGCCAGGAAGTGTACGAGGGAGCACAGTTGTGAGAAGATAGGTGAGCACCGACATTGAGGGGAGCAGGGACGTTTATTAGTAAAAATCGTTACTTAAACGCATTTTCGTTAATTTCACAGGTACATGCACTCGTGTATCCTGTTTATTGGATTTATTGGATTTACTATCAGCACAGTGGAATTGTCCGAAGTTATATTTAGTGAAGTCTAGGATGTGTAAGAAGTGAGGTAAGGTAATACGCGTTTATTAACTACCCATAGAAGTCTAGGGTACAGTTGGCATTTGATAGTCATACAGCTAGATTGTTCCTTGGGAGAGCAAAGTTTTCACATGGCATGTAATAATATATACAAAGATGTCCAAGGTACAGTTAGTATTTGGATAGACTTGCAGTTTGAATATCTATGGTGAGAGCATAGTTTATACATGGCGAATTATATACAGTTGATTTCGAAAGTTTCATGGCTAAAGATTTATTATATTTTCAGAATTGGAATTTATTTATATTGACTGAAATTGATTAGGATAGTATACCTCTATTCCAGGTAACCTCTAACTTGTCTCAGATTTGGAATACCGTGACTTATTGTCCATGGAAGGACTAGATATTGTTTAAGGTACACTTTTTCTTTTTATACTGAGTTGTTTTACATGGTACGTTTGGGACCATTTTTACTTTGTAAAGGTTATCACGTCTTTATCAAATTAAGGTATATATGCATTTTCACTTGGGTGATTTATTGATTTATACCGGGTGCTTGGTAGCCTCTCTAATTGGCTGTACTATACGTCACATACCCTCTCGGTGATTTCGGTGATGGGTAACAAAGTAACCAGTGTTTGACTGGCGTATTTATATTATGTTTTATTTTCTTGGGTTGCAGCCCTGATGAAGTCATTTGATGCAAAAATTAGCATCAGACGAAACACGTGTTGGCTGTGGCTGTGTGGTTATTAAAGGATTTATTTGAAGAAAATACCATTAAAGACATTGGAATATCATAAACTTGGATTTGTGGATCACTTCCTTCAACTGACACATTTTCTCTCAAGAAAGACATTACTCCTGCACTTGTGTGTGGAACTGTTCTTTATACTTTTTTTTGGCAAAAGAATGCTGTGTTATTTATTATTGTGAGCTCAGGGAGATACCACTGTTAATTATTGATCAACTCTGGATTGTTATTCAGAGTTTCCTGGGGATTGCATGGTAACCTGTACCTTTCTCTCTTGGAGTTCACTATATATACGAATCCATTTGTTACAGTTTTTTACCATTTGCTGTGCGCCTGACCTTTGGCCTGGTTACCAATTTTTTGAGTGTAAGTAATACAGGGACTTGTGGGCAACTCTGGACCAATCACCAGATAATTTTGTAGATAGACCAGTGTTTCATCAGATTCTTAACCCTCTAGGATAGAGAGTTATAAGAGGTAATAAGATGTATACTCTCCCCTGTCGTGATCTTTTTGAAATTATAGTAATGCAACTGATCTCTAGTGAGAGGTTGTGCCTTCTTAGCAGCTGTGTTTAAGGCTTTTGATGTGTAGCCTCATTCGCTAAATCTTTCCCTCATTTGAGAGGACTGTTTAGCAAATTCCATTTAGTTGCTACAAATTTTCTTCAATCTTAAAGTCTCCCCACAGAGTATGCTTTCCATTACATTGTTTGGGTGCTGACACTTGTAGTGCAGTGTGCTACTCTCTGCTGTTGCTTTCCACTTTACATAGGTGGAGTGGTGTGGCTCACTGGTTAGAGGCTGCAGACCCGTAAGCAGAGAACGGCCCGGGACCAGGGTTCAATTCCCGACGCGGCAGGGTCGTGGACCAGGGTCAGCGGACTCGATAATTCTCGCCTCGGTGCCTACTTTAACCAGGGATCACACTCGGCAACTCTGGGCATTAGCTTGCCTCATCTCTACAACGGCCCCCCACATTCGCCGGGATGCCTGGTTTCACCTTGGAGATACCCAGTAGGGACCATCTCACAGGGATAGCCAGGACGGGTTCCCCAGCAGTCTCCAGCACCACGACGCCTCAGGGCAGCAGTGCGCTTTACAAGACCAAATACATTACATTACATAGGTATGTATCTACCGTCCCTGTACTGACAATTGGATGTCAAGGAAGGCGATCTCCTGGGAGCTCACAGTAACGGTAATTTTCAAATTAAAAAGATTATCATTCAGTTTTGCTAGATATTCGCATGCCTTATCTTTTGGACCATTCCACAACAAAAACAAATCGTCTATAGAATAGGTTCAAATCAAAATGTGTTGCATAAATTCCTGATTATCATACGCTCAGGCCGCCTGCGTCTCCAACCAGCCCATCTCAATATTTGCAGAGCTGGGGGTGAAGCAGGTGCCCATTGAGGTCCCAATCCTCTGCAGGTAAAAGACACCATCATGTACAAAGATGTTTTCCTTCAAGCAAAACTCATTCATACTGAAGAGCATTGTGTTGTGTTCCAAGAAGCAAGCTCCTTGTTCTAAAAAAAAGTTCACACACTCTTACTCCAAAAGCATGATCCATACAAGTATATAATGAGATTACATCCATCGTGATCATGAGAAAAGACTCTGACCACACCAAGTTAATGGATTTTGGATACAAAATCCCCACTGTCTCCACAATATGCGACGTAAGTTGACATGAGTTGCCAAAAATGGGAAGAGGAAGGAATTAATATATTTAGCTATGCTTTCCAAAAAGCTTTTATTTGAGGAATGAATCGGTCTCTCAGGGGGATTAGTTGTACTTTTAAGCACTTTAGGCAGTACATAAAAAGATGAAACTCTAGAGTAATACGACTTTACAAAACGATACTCATCATAGTCCAAGATCCCCCTATCCTTCAACTCCATCAAATTATCCTGATACTGGTGTACAGAGGCCTTATACTTGTCCAAAGTGATAACTTCATAGCAATCATTCTGGGAAAGCTGTTGCATAACCTCTTCCTCATACATGCTAGAATCCAGTACCACGCCATTGCCTCCTTTGTCCATGGAATACATTTCTATGGAGGTATTACTTTTCAGTGCATATAAGGCAGCTTGTTGAGTAGATGTTAGATTATCAGATGTCCTCTAGCCCTTTTCTCCTAGGGTGATCAATTCTTTAATCATTATCTCATGGAAGACATCCAAAATATAATATGGCAGTTTTGGTATTAGTTGTTATTTAGGTTTAAACTGGGTGTTTTTGTGTCTATACAGATTCATAAGGGATGTCATATGTGATGTCACTAACCCTGAGCATAGGACTATGCTATGCGTGGGTATTTTGCATAGTTTGTGCAACTACGCACGACACGAATTGAACATTGCACAGTGAAAAAAGGCGTAGCGTAGCGGGCATTTTTTGCTGGCTCGTGACCCTCAACGTCAAGTTGGTGACCGCGAGCGAGTAAAATAACACCCCTGCACGACTTTTTCCTCGATCACGATCAGCAACATCAAGGTGCTGATCGCGAGCATGGAAAAAAAACCTCCTGGCGAGATTCTCAACGCGAGGAGGTCAGGTTTCTCATTGCGAGTGGTCACATAAGCTTGCGACTGTTCGCGATGAGAAACTACCAGTCCACTTTGAGAAAGCTGTTGCTCGAGTACAAATCTACTCAAGCGGCAGAAAACGACCGCTTGCACTGTGCAAGATGCGGTTTGCAATGATTGCACAGTGCGGACAAGTATCCGGCACTGTACGAACAACATTTTGCACAATGCACCACGCAGTTCACGTAGCTACGTGTAGCTTGAGCAGTGTGAAGTGTACTTCATGTAGCTATGCGTAGCGCTACTAAGCGAACTACACCCAGGATTAGATGTCACTGACCATGTCATGAGTGCTGTAATATGTGAGGTCATAAGCAGTGCATTGCGGGGGTGTAGGTTATAGTTAGCTCAGCTAACTATAACTGCTAAATTTCAATGCTTTTGTACGAGTGAAATCTGAACCTAACTATAATGTCCCTGGTACCTTTGTTTTTTTAGTGAATTGTTTTTTTTAATGTGAAGTAAGATGCCCATTGCAATGCACAGTGGGGAGCGTTGAACACAGGCCCTGGCCTGGCAATGTGCTGCCCCCAGCCAAGTTTGCTGCTTCTGCCCCTTCTCCGCCTTGCCATCCATTGTCCAAGTCCATGAACCTGCTCCCTCCTTACAGGGCCATTTGTCTGCCCCTGCCCTTCACTTCCCTCCTGCCCTAAACACTTACCTTGCCACCTCATTCACCTTGTCCCTACCCTCTGTTGTTCGAGTCCATGCACCATCAACCACCCTCCTGCCCTGTATGGTCCGATATGCTTCCACTACCCTCCATTTAGCTTGATGTCCCTGTCCACTCCTCCTGCCCTTCATTCCCCAGTTGTATGCCCCATCATTGCCCTCCAGCTTAGCCTCAGTGCTAAGCTGGAGGGCAATGATGCTGTCCCAACTCTCCTTCCTCCAGCCCTGTGATGTCTGTGTGCATGGCCCTCCTCCATCCTTTCTGCCCACCAGATTCCATGGACCAGCCCCCGCCTATCTACTTTGAGTGATCTGCAGAGCTGCCACTCAATCAATCAATCAATCATTGTTGGTAAAGCATGGCTACTCACCCATGAGGGTCTCAGGGCGCTGTGGGGGTACAGCAGATTAGTCCAAGTGCTTAGTTCATCCGAAGAGCCAGGCCTTGAGTGTCTTCCTCAATTGCTTCAGTGAGGGTGATTTCCTGAGGTGGATGGGGAGGGTGATCTATGCCTTTGAGGGTAAGTAGGAGAAGGACATTCCTCCGGTTCTGGTCTTGAGTCTTGAGTCTTGCAGGTTTGTGGAATGGTAGCCAGGGAAAGCTGGGCAGATTGGAGGTGTCTGTTGGGTACGTGGAATGTGAGGAGGTGATTCACTGTCCCTCCCACTTGCCTAGCATGGTCAAATAAGTCCCACCTGTCCCTGCCATCCCCACCCTGCCTGTCTAAGTACAATGCCCCTATCCCCTCCCTCCTGTCCTGCATGGTCCATTTTGCTGCCACTCCCTTCTGCCCCAGATACTCTGTTGTGCAGCAACTGCTCCTCCTGTCTAACCTGCGTGGTCAGTTTTGAAGTCCCCTCCCCTTGCTTCTGTGTCCAGCTCCTATCCCACCCCTCTGTCCTCCATGGTGTAACATCCAAAAGGAAAGGTCCCACACAGGATGTAAATGGGAGTAAGCTTTACTTATTGTGACACAGTATTCATCCCAGCCTATAATGAGTCTTAAGAATTACATATGCCCATTCCACATTCCAAAACACGTCAACAATATAACATAGGTGCATTGAAAAAAACATGCCTGAATACATATAACACAGAAGATAATGTTAATAAAATACAAAAT
This sequence comes from Lissotriton vulgaris, assembly GCF_964263255.1. Classification (NCBI taxonomy): domain Eukaryota; kingdom Metazoa; phylum Chordata; class Amphibia; order Caudata; family Salamandridae; genus Lissotriton; species Lissotriton vulgaris. Next base: position 177,435 of record NW_028249045.1, on the reverse strand, counting down.
ATTTTCCCTCTGTGAAAACAACAAAAGAAAACAAAATGAAAAGATGAACAAATAAGGACTTTCCAAAAAATAAATTACGTGAAGTCTCCCAATTTAACCGGAGGGCATCTGACAGGGCATCCACTTTTACTTGTGAAGCTATAGAACCATCACTTACATACACATCCGCACTCCTGTTTGCAACCTCCATTCTTGTGTCACCTTTAGACATGGACCATGTTCTAGTTCCTGAAGTTGAAGTAGTGGCAGTCTCAGGATTCACCATAAATGGTAGGTCAACACTCTAATTGTGTCCAAGAAGACTGATGGAGGCCCGATCGAGAAGAGACGATTGCTTGATATACAGAAATACGAGGGTGGAAGTAAAAAAAGCATCCCATAGATTTTTGCAAAAAGGAGTACTGGAAATCTGCAGTGAGGGTACCTGCCATTAGGAGTACCAATGGAAACCCAGTTGAATTTGCCTCCCATGAATGTAATCAAAGATATTTGAGAGATTTGGCCAGATGAAAAGTAGGCAGACAAAAAACAAAAAGTGATTTCCTGTCAAGACCATGTGGGTGATTATTCCAAAAAATACAAAATAAAAAGACTGTCTTTCTATAAGATATAACCGGTGAGAATTAAACCACATGAGACCATGAAGTGAAATATTATTGTATCTTATGACAATTTTATTGTTTTTTATTACTTTGTCCTCAAGACTCAAGAAGGTGGGGTGAACCAACTGTATACTACCGAAACACCGCTTATTTTTTTTCTTTGTACTACATAGAGATAAATCTGTGTATTATGGTATCTTTAAATGTTTTAATCACTGAGATGATTCAATATTGTTTTTTTTAAATAATAGGTTATTGTAATAGTGAGAGATTGTAGTGATGTGATACTACACAAATCACAAATAATGTTTAAAAAAACTCATTGATAATATACTAGTGAATTATATGAAGACAATACTGAATAGAGTATATTGTTATGTTCTGAGAATTCAATATATGAAATAAAAGAGACATTTGTACTTTAAACAGGACTCAGTGTTTAGATAGCTGAATGCTTGGTAAATGACTGAGGGTTTCTCCAAGGGAGATGAGCTTATAGGTGTGATAATACAAGTGTTTCACAGAAGGGATCTTTTGTTGTTTTCATTGATACTTAAACCTGTGCCTTTTGTTCGTATGGTATCTCTCCCATACTGGTAGAGTCCAAGAATACCTCCACCACACCTCAAACACTGTCCTTCCTGCTTCTGATCAGGACTACTTCATTACCTCTACCACACTTCGCTAGCCTCCTTCACGTTCAAAACTTTTCTATCCTGGGTAACCACACTTTTATTGTTCACTTTCACAATTGTCATCGCCTTCCAAACATGGGCGAACCCCTTGTCACAAACCCAGGTTTACTCATGCTCACTCAATTACCAATAGCAAAAGAAGGAACTTTAACTTTGCACCTAACATCATAAACCTCCTTAGCCTTCTCCTGCTTCCTCTTCACTCTCTCACACACTTTCCCCATGCTCACATCTTCCTGTTTCTCTCTCTTTTCCTGTTTCCTTTCAAACCAACAATGATATCACTTTGACACTGGATGGCTTCCCCTCAATAGCCTGAAGGGACTAACCTCTGTGGTACTCTGGGGAGTGATGCAATACAACCACAACTTCTCGTTTAGCCTGTCTCTCCAATTTCCACCACAACCACATCCCCAAACAATGTTGTCTTTCAACACACAGTTAAAGCTTTCAACCTGTCCATTCCCTTGGGGTTTGTGCAAGGCCATGGTAACATGCCAATTGTTAGAAATACCACTGAGGACAGCACTAATAAAATACAACACATGGTTCTTTGTGCGTGCCACTGCCCCCTCCATCTTGCCCACCGTGGCCTTTGTGCTGCCAATTACCCTTTGGCTTGCCATGCATGGTCTCCTGTACTGCCACAGCCCCTCCCACCTGCCCTGTGTGGTCAGCTCCCTGCCCCTGACCCCTCCCACCTTTCCTCCATTACCTGTGTGTTTGCCATTATAGTCTGTTGCCCTCCATGGTGTGTTATGCTTCCAGTGCCCATCCCGCCTGCCCTCCATGGTCAGGTTGCTGCTCTTGCCTTGACACTTGTCTCCTTCCCTTATTTTTCTATGTGCACACCCCAATCCCCCTCCTTTCTCTGCATTTTCTGGTGCTCTGGTGTGTCTCTGCCACATCTCTCCTGCCCCTCATGGTCTGTTATGCTGCAACTGTCCCTCCTGTATGATCAGATCAGGGAGGATCAGTGGCAGTGATCCTCCTTGATCTAAGCGCCGCCTTTGACACGGTCAGCGCCGCCTTTGACACGGTCAGCTACACCACCCTGCTGAACCGCTTATGTAACATCGGTATCACTGGCGATGCTCTAAGGTGGTTCGAGTCATTCCTGAACAACAGATCATTCCAGATCTTTGATGGGGACACAGTATCAGCCAGAAAATCCCTGAACTGTGGGGTACCGCAGGGCTCCTCATTGAGCCCTGTACTATTTAATGTATATATGAGGCCTCTGGCTGGGATTGTCGAACCATACGGTATAAAAATTGTATTGTATGCGGACGACAGCCAGCTAGTGGTTTCATTGGCTCAAGAGGGTACCAGACACACCTCAGAAGGCCTGTTGAAATGCCTAGAGGATGTCAAGGAGTGGATGACAGACTCCTCCTTAAAACTCAACGGAGACAAGACTGAGCTCATGCTCCTGGGCCCAGCATCACCAGCGTCCCTCTCCTCCTAATGGCCTCCATGCCTGGGCACCCCCCCACTGCCAAGGAAAGCGTAAAGAGCCTGGGAGTCTGGCTTGACAAAAGTCTCTCTTTCTCTACCCAGGCCACCAAACTATCCGCCACATGTTTTGGCCTACTCAGGACATTAAGAAAAGTCCTCCCGCTTCTACCTATGGAAGCCAAACAAGTGGCAGTACAGGGCCTGATTCAGTCCCGGCTGGACTCAAACAATGCCCTGTATGTTGGAGCCCCCGAGTTCACCCTACGCACGCTACAGGTGGTGCAGAATTGCGCAGCCCGCACCCTGCTACAAATTCCACGGACCCAGTCAGCAAGACCTGCACTGAATAGCCTACACTGGCTTCCAGTCTGACAGAGAGTGGCATTTAAGGCGTTATGTATCGCCCACCGAGCCTTCTGGAAGTCTGGTCCAGCCATCATCGCACAGCTAGTCACCCAATACCACCCAAAGAGAAACCTTCGATCCACGGAGGCCTTCCTGGCCACGGTACCCAGAGTAAAAAGAGCTAGGTCCGGAGGAAGGATGTTCTCCCTAAACGCCTCTAAGATGTGGAACTCACTTCCTTTGCATCTCCGAACTAATCCAAACCTACTCTCCTTCCGCAGACATTTGAAAACCTACTTGTTTGCCAAATCCATTGAATCATAAACCCTCCGTCATTCCCAGCTCTGTCTTCTGAGTTCTGCCTTCACACTTCAGCGCTTGGACGCCCATTGGGCAGCAACCGCGCTATATAAATAACAATACAATACAATACAATACAATCGGTATGGTCAGCTTGTTGCCCATGCCTCTTTCCCCTCTACTCTTTATTGTCCATTTGCATTGCCCTATCCCTCCTTATTACTTTCCATGGTCCTTTGTGCTGCACTGTTGTCACCCTTGCCCATGTCACCACTTGTGCTACAGCAACCCTTGATGCCTGCCCTGTAAGGTTAGTTTGGTGCCCCTGACCCTGCCCATCTCCCTTCTGCCCTCTCTTATCCGAGTCCATGTCCCTACCCCATTCCTCCTGCCCTCTGTGATCCAATGTACCTTACTTACCGACATTTTGAACTTGGAAAGAGGGAGATTTTGCAAAACAAACCTGGGGAATTAATTTGCCCCATTGACTTACAGTAAAAAAGAGGATATTTTGGGCAGGAGACAGATATAATAAAGCCCTTTTGAGTTTAAAATCATTGGGAGTCTCCTGCCTCAATCGAGTCTGCTGGCATGTATGGTTGTATCGTCCTTCTGCCATCAATGGTCTTTTATATTGCCACAGCCTCTCTTGCCTGTGCTGCATGGTTCCTTTTTTTGCCCCTGCCCCCCCTTTCCCCTATTATCCATATTCCATTGTGCTGCCACTGCCCCTCCCCCTCCCGCCTGCACAGCGTGGTCAACTTGTTACTTCTGCATCCTTCTTCATGAGAGGGTCTTATACCCTTAGAAATTATGGTTAGTGTTCTAAACAACTAAAATTAGGACATATTTTCTGAGTTCTTAGATAGCAACAAAGCACTTTAAAATCATTTGCTGTCTTTATATTTTTGTTATCCAGTTGATCAATTGATTATATGAGGCACTTAAGGGAGAGGACGTGGCGTTATGGCGGGAGCTGCAGACTTTGTAAATGGGGAACCTGGTTTGAGTTTTGGCATCAGCTCGGCATCCCGTCTTTTTGGGAAAATCTCTTAATCTCCCCATGTCTAAAACTAAAATGAATGTGTCCTTGTGTAATGTAACTGATGCTCATCTAAAGCACTCCTATCTGTTTGGACCGAGTCTCTGCTATATAAAAATTAAAAAATACAATACAGTTTAGTGTTTTGCACACTTCTGTCATTGGTGTTATATTTGGGCTTTTTTTTTTCTCTGCTGGCCATCTAGGGACACCTATTTTTTATGAAGCTCTCTAATTTCCTCATTTACTGCACTATACTCAGTAGAAAATCCTGTCAGTTTTCAACTTTGATTCCATCAATATGATATTCAAATGTGCCACACTTTTGGCATACATTCAGACTGTAGTTGCTCATTACAACACTGTAGTAAACATACATGCCAACATTTTGGATGAGGAAAGTGGGAGATTTTTTAAAAATAACTGAGAGAATGTATTTCTCCCATTGACGTCTATAATGACCTGCATCGGGTCTATTGGCATGTAAAGGACTTGCAAGTGAGCTGCAGGAACGGATATCAGAAATTCAAGTATATGTTTTTTTTATACCTGTCAAGAGCACATTGAAATCGCTATTGCATGCCGAGAAAGTGTGACAAAAAGATTGTGCACGTGCCTATAGAAGCAGGCTACTGGCAGTGCATAATCCGTATCACACAAGACCTGCCCCTGCAATCTGAAGTCCACAGAGGAATTGGGGGCCATATTATAAAGCCTGGACAATATAATTATCGCCTCTTTATCGGCAGGAAACTGCAGATAAAGTGGCAATAATGGGCTTGATGAGAAGGACATCTAACATGAGCTTCGATTGGAATTCCATAGAGCCTATTATCAAGCCCATTATCGCCACTTTATCTGGCGTTTCCTGCCGATAAAGCGGTGATAATTTTATCGCCCAGGCTTGATAATATGCCCCCCGGTTTCAGCCTACAACAATCGGGAGGTGGGAGACTAGCCTTGAATTCAGAAGTCTCCTGCCTGAATTGGGAGAGTTGGCATGTATGGTGGTAAAGCTGCTGGTCACTATGGAGTTGCTGGCAGTCTGCTGCTGGTGTTGAAAGTGCATGTTTCAGTTTGCATGTCAGAAGGTTTTCTTGAAATAAAAGGAGGAAGATATTTGAGGACATTCTTAAAATGTGTCCTTACCTTTCTTTCTACAACACTTACCATAATTTCTATCACAAACTGAACCCCCTCTTTTACATTTTAGATTAAATGTTTTAAGTTTTACCAGTTTGATTCCATCAACATGGCTTCAGATGTGCCATACCTTTGTCATAAATAACACTGTTAGCACTCTAAATGCTCTTTAGAATGTTCTGGAAGGCTGCAGTAAAACACACAGTAATCAACTAACAGGCTGCTTCTATTGGCAATACATGATTTGCTGAGAATATCAGATTTCATTTTCATATGGCTGAGAAAGATAGTATAAATATTCAGAAAATATGCTCTAATTTTTGCTTCTGGAACACCTTCTATAAATTCTAGGGGAAAGCCATGAGAAAACAGTTTTCTCTCAAACATGATTCATGAAATCCCAGCAGAAGGCTTTTCCACAGGATAACATCATCTTGGAACATAGCACAATTCCTAACATTAATATGGTACCATCAACAAATGATTTATATTGTAATTAAAACCTGTTATCACCCGTTATATGCTCTCCTTTATGAGACCCTTAAAACTACCCATTCCCTAGAATGCATTTCAGTGGGGTGCTATCATGTATATTGGTCCCAAGATGGCTGTCAACATTTCCTGGTTTAAGTGTTGGCAGCCAATCCGATTCCACCATGAGAGCTGTGCTTAGGCTCCACCCAGATATACAAATTTGGTTTTCCTTTAATATCTCCAAAACTACTAAACGGATTTACACCAAATAACAAAAGCATGATCTTCAGACCAAAATCTAGTTCTCCAATTATGATGTAATTATGTTCAGGCTGCAGACTTGTCTAAAGACTCTATAGGAATTTCCATGGTTTCACAGGAGCACTTTTTTGTGAAGATTTATGAAGATTTGTCAAACGGTGCCCCAGATACAGATATAGGCAAGTAAAGAACACTTTACCTGTGTTGGTCCTAAATATAACTACCTATTGGCAACCATCAGTAGGTAATATATATATATATATATATATATATATATATATATATATATATATATATATATATATATATATATATATATATATATATATATATACACACTTATATATATATATATATATATATAGATAGATAGATAGATAGATAGATAGATAGATATTTATATATTTATATATATAATAGTGACCACAATCTTGTAGAGTAGTGTGCTTTGCTGATTGTTAGTTAGTTTATTTCACATTTAAAAGCTTTTTCCTAGGAGCATTGATATTAGAGGAAGCCAATGCTATTTTTTGTTTTCCTAACATATTGTTCCTAATATATGTATTTGTGCTTGTGGCTGATTGTAGTCGTCTGCATTACACTGCTGTTGCTTTTAATTCATTCAATACATTTTTGCCAGCCCCCCAAAGACAATTGAGGCACAGTAGACATTTCTATATTATTAATTTAATTTTTGGCTTCCCCTGTCTCAGATAGGGGCCTTATGTGCTTGGAAGGGAAGCCAACTATTTATTAATTATTTTAGTCAGTTTGTTGCCTGCCCACACTTTCTCCATGGAGGCCCTATGGGCCATTGAGACACAACAGGCACTTTATATTAAACTCTTGAATTTTAAGCCTGATCCCGCTCATCCCATATGGGTTCCCTGAGGCATGGAGAAATGCTATTTATTTTATTTTATTTTTGTTAACCCCTGCCTCCCGTAGGGGCCCCATTGGCTCTGAAGGGTCACCAGGTAAGTTATTTTATTTTAGGCAGCACTCCTTCTCCAATAGGGTCTTTGGGATCTGAAAGGACACCTGGTACTTTCCCATTAACATTTTTGCCCTTCCTGCCCATGGGCCATGAAGGGACACTGACTATTTATAAATTAATTTTATTCAATTTATGCCTACTTCCATCACCTCCCATAGGGCCCCCTTGACCTTCGGGAGGCAAAGCAGAAATGTTATTTAATCAATTTGTATAATATCGTTATGATTAGGGTTGCAGATATTTATGATGTATTGTATTAACAACAATTATCATGTCTTACTCCCCCTCCTTATTTTTAATTCCTGCAGGTTCACAAGATGATACCTGCCAACTGAACCAAAGATAAGTCTGTGACTTAGGTGACACCAGAGTCAGGAGACCTCTGTATTAAGTGCTTCTGCTCATGTTTTTGACCCATGGAAGAAATACTGTATATGGCCCTAAAGAAGGAGGTTCTAGCCAAGAAAGTAACCCGTGAGGATAAGAAATATGTTGCCAGTTTAACCAATGGCATTTAGCCCCCACCCTCCACTGGGGTGCAGTAGGAATGGTACATTGATGGAAAAGGACCACCTATACATTTGTGTAAATTTCCTCTCTTTGCCTATATCCTTCAATACAGTGCATTCAGTCCTGTGTGAAGGGCTTCTTTCTGGGCAGTGTGATGCTGTGCTGATAGTTGGAAGGAATGGGGGGGTCATTTTATATGCCCTTTCTTATCATTTCTGTTGTTCTTCTCACTAAGCAAATATTCAAATCAATTTAGTTTTACTTTAATACACATTTATCTTACACATGCCTCTTTATTTTGGGTTATAAAAAATAGGAGCACTCTAGCACATCTATAAGGTGTAAAAGAAAATCTACTCCTCTTACATGATCCATCCACCTATTTTCTGTGATTACAGCTAATTATCCTATCAACCACTAAATGTAACTATAAAGTAACATTATCACTATGACTCTATATTTAGTAACCCAGAACAACAAACATGTTCTGGTCTAGTTAGGTCTATAAGCAGGGTTTGACAAAATCATCCTCAATCAGATTAGGTCTTGGGGAAAGCAGCAGAGCAGACCATGAGTAGGATCCATTTTTTTAAAGAGAAAAGTTCCCAGAGGGTGAATATGTGTTCTTCCATGTGCTCAGATCCTAATTCTGTAGGAAAAGTGTCCCTTCTCTTTTTTTAATATCTATGTGAGACTGAACAAGAAAGTTACTATTCATCCTGAAAACACTTTCTTGGTAATAATGAGGGAAAGGGTCATACCCTGATCATTGCCAAATATGAACTGCCTGCTATAGCATCCAACATGGGGAAAGAGCACACACCCAAAAAATATACTGGAGCTGCAGTGCGAAGCCAGGTGTCTGTAATCTTTGTGTTTTCTTTTTTTTTTTAAATCAAGCTTAGGTAAAAAACAGTGGTTCAGAAAACTCTTTGGAAAGTGCTCACTTTTTCCTAAGGCGAAATATAACTTTTGAAGTAGTCTTGTTAAAGTCTCCTAAGAACAATAGAAATGTGCTCTATATAACTTTATTCTACTACTTTTTTATTTTTGTATTGATATGCAGCACCATGTTTGATTTTGTTTCTTATAAAGCAGTGTTGGATCCCAGGAGATAGCAGAATAGATTTATCCTTAGTATATAAAGGTGAAGTATACAAAAAAGTGATTAATTGCTTCAATTAATCTCAGCCACTAGTATTTACTCTGGGCCTCGTCCCAGTTCAATATTATTTTGTACACCATGCCACCTCAGTTTGGTCCAGGCCATATCCAAATCTGGATTACCCCTGCTCCAAAGGGAACAGTCCAGCTCAATCTGCAAGACCAGACCCCACTTCAACCAGAAGACAAGCAACCTATAACCAATTTCTCCCATATTAGAGCTCATCCGCCAGTTACAACTTGATTCTAGTGTCACATCTTTATTTTGCACACCATGCCACTTCATTTTGAACCCACCCATCTGCAAATCAGTCTTGACCCTCCTCCAGTGGAAACATTTCAGCCTGGTAGTTCTCTGAAAATACTTTTGCGGCAATGACAAAGTTCTTGGATAAAACCCATTGCACGTAACCAAAAGCTGTACACAGTAGAGCCCATTGTGCAGCCCAAAAATTTTCAAGCACTGGGTTGAGAGGGCATATAAACCAGGCATAGGGTATGGCCAAAGTACACACCCTTCCTCCCTGAGTCAATAGGGACAGCCAAGGATCATAAATTGTGGGATCTGGGTGCAGAGTGATTGAGCACAGGACCTGGGATCTAGCCAGTCACTGCACAGAAAGGCTATTGCAAAGTTTTTTGTTGAGGGCTATATTTCTTGCCTTTGAAATGTGTTTGCCAAACCTTTGACTTTGCCAATGCTTATTGCAGATGCAGAGCAGCATTTATGAAAATAAAAAAAAGCTTTTGTAAAGCCAATATATTTGCATTTGTAATGTGAGTGTTGAGCTGAGGCTTTGTTGATAATTGTAAAGTATTGTTTAAAAAGATAAAGTAAAAAAAACATTTTAAAATAAATAAAGAAAAGAAAACACATCTAATTATATCTCAAAACTGTACATGTAATTCTATGTTTTCTATCTTTATAAATGGCAAGATTTATTTTTCAACAGAATTTAAAAAGAAAAAGAAAGTGTCAGAATTTCCAGGGGAACACTTAGCAAAGCCTGATTTACTTTACACAAGATTCATCCGTTGGCCCTCTGTAGTAACAAAGAGAGCAGATTTATGGCCTCCAGGAGAAGTGTTGTGCTAAGTACACCTACTGCCTCGGACAATGGCTGAGTTGGTGCAGCAGATGGCCTAGTGCCATAAAAGTCATTCTGCGCCAAAGCGTGTGCTTTCATGCAGGAGAAAAAACTAAAACAATCCTCAAAGCCCGTTCTTAGCCAGATCTCAGCAAAAATGTCTGTTGTTGTGCTTAAACGGACAAGCTGGGATGGATGGGAAGCAACAGAATATGGAGTGGAGGTAGTTATGCAGAAAGCAGCAGACATGTGGGAGAGATGGGAAACACATGTACTCTCATGGAATGCTGAATGGAAAAGAAGAAAGTAGTTCACTAAATCTGAACAATGGATGAGGACAAGTCAGCCAGTCAACAGGATAGTAAAGGATAGTAAATAGGCTGTGCTCCAGGGGAGACACAAAAAGAGGAAAGCAAACTATTGAATAAGAAGCAAGCAAATGAGACTGACAATAAAGCAAACTAATTGCAAACAATGTAGGCTGTTGCCCACTGTATATTCGAAATAGATCTTTTGTAATGGCTTGCACTGTATGGTAGACAAGAACTGAAAATGCTTTATGCTGAATAGCATTGTCAAGAAAAGCCAAACTATGGCCTTTGTGATGAAGTATGTAAAGTTTTTGTCAAAAATCATGCATGCATACGTTTCTTTTTTAAATTTACTACACCAAGATGGTGGCCTATCTTAAAATGGTCAATTAAGAAAATAATTAAAACGTGTGAGAGGGTGCATTTAAAGAGTGTCCCAATAGCCAAGTGCAGTTGCTGCTGTTTCCTAAAAAAGGAAAATAAATAAAAATAAGATAGGGAGTTATGGGAGAGGAATGGAGTAACGGGACATTGAGAAAAGCAAACCAATGCAGGCAATGAGCAGTGGTGAGTTGAGAGGGGTAGGGGATGGTATGAAAAAAACACCTAGTGGAGCGGGTGTAAATTAAGAAAGCGATGGATGAGCTGGGAGTTGCATGAGCAATACAAACAGCACAGGTTGGGGATGCGAAGAGGGAATCAGCCCACAGAGGAGAGTCATAGAGCAATAAAGTATATGCACTTGCATGAAGTGCTGAAAACAAAAGGCACCAGTAGTTCCCAGAATGTAAACAGTAGAAAGATGCAAGTTATACAATCAAAAAGATGGCAAGTAAGCCAATGGGTTTGAAAAGAGAGCGTACCAATGACAAGAACACTCTGAATCAAAGCCCACTGTTTGTGTTGGTATTGTACACAATCGTTCTTTAGGCAATCAGTAGGTGAGACCTAAACACTGATAATCAAATTCAGTTTGAATGGTTTTTTTTCTTATGTGGATACTTTGATGTGAACTCTATGATTACAATGGTGAGGTTTAAGATGTGGCTGTGCTGCCTGTCCAGAGACCACAGCTCATGGTCTAAGGTCAAATGCTGCAGGGTCTAGGGTCTTGGGCACTGGGTGCATGATATGTGCAGCATATATGCATTGCCCCTTCCCCACCGTCTAACCTCCCAGAGCTTACTATGCACTGCTGAAGGTTTTGTGCCTAGGGTTTAGAGAGTATTCGGGATGGAGAAAGGGTATGACAGAACACCACACCCTACACTCTAATGGTGCTGATCATTCCTAATGTTCAGGTATAGTTGGTTTCTGTGGCACAATGGGTGAAGGGCTTTTCTGAAAGCGATGGAAGACATTATTCCTAATTCACAATATCTATGTCTTTTCATTCTCAACAGACCCCCCTGTTTAGTTGTTGTGAGACGTGTTAGCATTAGGATGGTCTTGCATCCAACTTTTTGCTTTTCTCCCCTGTTTTGTCTGATCCCAATTTTGCTGGCATTAGGACTCTGAGCACTTTACCACATCTAACCTGTGCTAAATTGCATGTGCTCACTCCTTAAAACATGGTAATATTGACTTATCTCAAATTGGCATATTTAATTTACTTATTTGTCCCTAGTAAAGTGATACTACATTATTATTGTATTATTAATAATTACATTTATAAGGTGCACAGCTACCCAGAGGATTCCCGGCACAATCGGACACAGCACGAAAGAAAGAAAAAACATCTACTGGTTAAATAGCCAAGCTTTTAGGCCTTTGTGAAAGTTATTGTAACTACATGAACCCAGGGCCTGTATATTAAGTGTTACTAGTGGACCTGCAGAACTGATTGTGCTACACACTTAAGTAGCCCTTTAAACATGCCTTGGGTCTGCCACTGCAGAACCTGTGTGTGCAGTTTAAAACTGCAATGTGGACCTGGCAAACTAAGCCTTTCTCCAGGCCCAAACCTTCCTTTTTGAAAATGTATAAGCAACCCTAGGATAGGCACAGAAAATGCCAAAAATGCAGCGTATAATGTATTTACAAAGTAAGGCATGTACCTTTTAAGTGTTATATGTCCTCGTAGTGAAAACCTCTTACATTTGGTTTTTTAATACTGTAAAGCCTATCTCTCCCATAGGATAACATTGGAGTTGTCTTATTACATTTTAACCATATAAAAAATGGGGTTTACCCAGAAAATGGTCCTGGACCTGAGTACTTAGTGGTATCAAAGACAATGGTCCTAGAACCTAATTCAAACAAAGCTACAAATCAAAAAGCGTTCATACGGATAATTTGTCAAAGTACAATGAAGTTGTTTGCAAAGTTATTTCACCAAACTCCTTTCACATTAGTCAATAGTTCCGACATCAAAGTATAAGCAACAAACTAAACAATTTTTGTATTCACCAATTAATTTAATGTATTCAGTTTCAGGTGAATTTTGAAAAATATAATTCAGGTATTTCAAAAAGAAAAAAGATTGCCCAAGGGGGAACGTGCGTAAAGGAGAGGTGCTCTGTGTGAGTCAGTGAAAAAAGAGGGATATTCGGTGGCATAGAAGAGAAGGAACTTTTTATATTTTGTTAAAAAACAATATGTACGGTTGTCAATCACCGTCATATACAGCCTAGCTTCACATACGATACAACGTTAATAACATTGTTTGTACAAATACAGGATTAAATTCCAGATTTGCACGATATAGGTCACATAAGAAAGTCTAGGCCTAATCAGGGGCGTTGGCGTTTCGATCTGTCTTAGGGCACAAGGGAATCTCGGGGCCTCGGCCGTGCGGATCTTCTTCAGGACGGGGATTGTGAAAGGCAACCTGGGTATAGGTGGTTAAGTCACCCTAAGCATGTGCATGGTGGGGGGCCGGCAGCTTACTTCATGTCAAGCATAGTGGAAGCGATACATCCAAATTCTGAAGGAAGTGCTCGGTGTAGCATTAGTTCGGGAAAGAGTTAAGTACTAGCCGTCAAATCCGTGTCTAAATCACGATGGGATCAGCAATCTGCTTGTGAGGTGTAATCCGTGGGATCAGTTCTGTCTCCCTGCACATAGAAAGTGAAGCTCTTTAAACATGCCTTGGGTCTGCCACTGCAGAAACTGTTTGTGCAGTTTTAATCTGCAATGTGGACGTAGCAAACTAAGCCTTTCTCCAGGCCCAAACCTTCCTTCTCAAAATGTATAAGCAACCCCAGGGTAGGCCCGGAAAAGCCAAAAATGCAGAGTATAATGTATTTAAAAAGTAGGACATGTACTTTTTAAGTGTTACATGTCCTCGTAGTGAAAAACTCTTACATTTGGTTTTTTAATACTGCAAAGCCTATCTCTCCCATAGGATAACATTGGAGTTGCCTTATTACATTTTAATCACAAGCAACAGGGGTGGCTGGGCCCAATGGGAAGGAGGGTAGGCAGGGCCACACTATTGTGAATTAGAAAGAATTGCCTATGCCTCACAGCTTGGTTCAAGTACACACAAGTTTAGGTACAAGTAAACCACAATTTATTAGTTTACTCTAAACAATTAATGTTTTTCAATAGTATTTACTTTGCAAACACAAAGGTGAAATTCAAAATACGCAGAACCAAGATCGCCATCAACTTTACGTCTTAGCCATATGTATTTTACAAACATTTAGAGAAAACAAACAGTAAACTGAACATATATTAAACATTTGACATTTGACAAAAGAATTAACTTCTTAACAACACAACAGATTCAAGCAAATGGACTTGAATAGCCTTATACATTTATGAATGAAGGAACATTTTTTGCAACCAATTGCTGAAACAAGGGGAGAACACAGAAGAATCAAATTGTTACCAACATTAATTCAACTCCCACAGCCTGAACAAGATAAAATCAACAGAATATCAGGAATAGAGCCCATTTTTGCGTCACTAACGATGGCCAACTGGCCAGAAAAAACGGGGTGCCGACGCGTTTCGAATCCTGATTAAGGATTTTCAGGATTCTCTTCAGGGCAGTGTCATTCTAGTCCATGGGAACTTATGTTATTCCTGCCCACGGTCAGTCTTGTTTAAGGAGAAATGTCGTCTGAGCTCTGTGGTCTTTGTTCGCCTTAAGGATATGCGCGATTTCTTAGTCCACTGGAGGGGTTATTTTCATTTTTTGGACATCGGTCCGTCAAGACCGCAGATGGGATTCTAGATCTGCAAACGTTTACACTAGTGACCCGTTTGGTGGATCGCAATTACTCCAATCCTTCGCTGAGCGTGCTCGCTACGGAACAGCAGAGATCTGATTCAGATCTGATTCAGATCTCTGCTGTTCCGTAGCGAGCACGCTCAGCGAAGGATTGGAGTAATTGCGATCCACCAAACGGGTCACTAGTGTAAACGTTTGCAGATCCAGAATCCCATCTGCGGTCTTGACGGACCGATGTCCAAAAAATGAAAATAACCCCTCCAGTGGACTAAGAAATCGCGCATATCCTTAAGGCGAACAAAGACCACAGAGCTCAGACGACATTTCTCCTTAAACAAGACTGACCGTGGGCAGGAATAACATAAGTTCCCATGGACTAGAATGACACTGCCCTGAAGAGAATCCTGAAAATCCTTAATCAGGATTCGAAACGCGTCGGCACCCCGTTTTTTCTGGCCAGTTGGCCATCGTTAGTGACGCAAAAATGGGCTCTATTCCTGATATTCTGTTGATTTTATCTTGTTCAGGCTGTGGGAGTTGAATTAATGTTGGTAACAATTTGATTCTTCTGTGTTCTCCCCTTGTTTCAGCAATTGGTTGCAAAAAATGTTCCTTCATTCATAAATGTATAAGGCTATTCAAGTCCATTTGCTTGAATCTGTTGTGTTGTTAAGAAGTTAATTCTTTTGTCAAATGTCAAATGTTTAATATATGTTCAGTTTACTGTTTGTTTTCTCTAAATGTTTGTAAAATACATATGGCTAAGACGTAAAGTTGATGGCGATCTTGGTTCTGCGTATTTTGAATTTCACCTTTGTGTTTGCAAAGTAAATACTATTGAAAAACATTAATTGTTTAGAGTAAACTAATAAATTGTGGTTTACTTGTACCTAAACTTGTGTGTACTTGAACCAAGCTGTGAGGCATAGGCAATTCTTTCTTATTACATTTTAAAGCATCATTTCCAAATGGGAAGGAATATCCAGTTCATGTTTGGTGTCTCTGGAATGGTAATTTAAAATCCTAACATATGGTGAAGTCATATTTTAACTTGCTATTCTGAAAATGCCACTTTTAGACAGTTGGCATTTTCTTGCCTTAGCCATTTAGTGCCTGTAGACAGTCCCTGGTCACATGGCTGGGTGTAACTGGGCTTTGTGTATTCCTCCTAGTGAACCAGACACAATATGGAGCTTAAGTGTGCCTGGGCAGGCCATCACTGGCAGGGTGGGAGGGAGGAGTTGAGCACAGCCCCATTTGCACAATGAATAGGCAATGTCCGGCCTTCACACAAAGAACTGCCTACCCGCTGTAGTTAGTCTGGAGCCAGTACAGGGAAATCAGGATGTCTGGGAACTTCAAAGGGAAGCCTAAAAGTCTTCTCCCCCCACTTCAAAGGCGCAAATGGGAATACATAATGGACCTCAGACACCAATTCTTCAGTGCACTTCTGGATCTGTGGATACTTCACAAGGAAGAAGGACTACTGTACTGCTACAAGGACTACCACTGTACTGGACTGTTGTTCCAAAGGAACTGCACTGACCTGCTTGCTGCTACCCTCTTGCCTGGGGAAGAAAAACTGGATTTGCAACTTCATCTTGATTCCAGGACCCAAAAGTGACTCAAAGGGCTGGTCTGCTGGCCTGCTGGCCTGCTGGCCTGCTGGCCTGTTGAGCTCAGCCTCAGGGACACAAACCAGCTCCTGAACCCAGCTGCATCGAGTTCCTGATCTCCAAGTGGTGCCTCTCAAGTCCTGGACACTTGGCTCACGAGCTCTTGACAAGCTTTTGGGCATTTCACAACCCCGAACGTGCCTGTTCTCACCAGAACCACGTCTCTCGCAGATGTCACCACCAGCTCATCTCCTTGCACAGCAAGAATCGACCACTTGTGGAGGAGCACACTACAGAGCTCCAGACTGACTGCCTGCCTGTCTGAAAACACCCAGCATGATCTTCGCGCGAAGCTGGCACAAAACTTAAGAAGATTAAACTTCAGCTGGATTAATCTGGGACTGCATCCAACCCCCGCTCCATCGTGGTTGGCCTGAACATTTGACTTTCACCGGTGCAGCAGCATCCAAATAGTCGCGGTCGACACTTTAAGCTATTAGGCGCTCTATTACCGTTTATTCTTTAGAAATTCATAACACCAGTTCTACTGTTTCGATTTTTGTCGTTTTGGTATTGTTTAATTTATTACATTTTGCTCTATTCTCTAACCTGGTGTGAAATATTTTTGTGTGGTGTTGTCACTGTTTTACTGTTTGAAGTGTTGCGCAAATACTTTACACATTGCCTCTGAGTTAAGCCAGGCTGCTGTGTTCCAAGCTACCAGGGGATGAGCGGAGGTTAATCTGGGGTTTGTTTATGCCTACCCTGACCAAGACTGTGGTTTCTGCTTGACCAAGGCACACACCCCAGTCATCTAGTAACCCCTTCTACTAACAATTATTAAAACCACAATGTCCTTTTATCACAAGATTTTATCACTAGACTTTTCTCTTTCCTCAAGCTTACTCTGGCTTTCTTTTTTGCTGTTCACTCTCCATTGACTATATCATAAACAGTTGCACTTGTTCAGTCACACAGCTGAGTGACTGTTTTTACATGTTTCCAGTGTCTAAAGTGCATGCATTTAACCCAAAATATTTCTGAGTGAATATATGAAATCTAGACATCAGAAATAGGAAACTGTGAGAAGTAACTGTATCTCTGTTTTAAAAACGTGCTGCTGCAGTTTGTGCATTAACTCAGGTAAATTCTTTGTTAAATCGTTTTGATTTGGACACTGCAAACACATACAATAATGTGTCGAATGCTATGCTGAGCCAGTGTGACTTTTCTTGTCATGGCCACAGTGCTTTAAATGGAATAAAATAAGTGCAGGTACTCACCAAAAGGAGCAGTGGGCTGAGTTAAGGGAGGTGCTATGGTGGGACAAGGGGTGGGGTTAGCTTTTTGACTTTGCCAAGGTTGTTTGCGCAAAATCTGCACGTATTTTTAGAATGTCCGATGTATCTGTCCATTAGTTATCTCACTAATAACTATATATATGGCACTTACTGATAAATGTTTCTTACTACCCAAAGTAGACTTTTTTAACATCTTTAAAATAAGAAAAGATTGAGGAAATAACAGCATGGTTCTAAATATATGCCTTCTTGTTTGTAGGCAGGTCCTTGCTGCAGGGTCATAACTCAATGAGTTGCATTACAAGGATCTTAAACTTTTGACCTGCAGGTAACACAAGGCTCTATGCAACAAAAACAGTAATGTTTTGATTTGTTCTGCATTCCGCCCATCAATTGTGTGTGTTTTGCTCAGTTTGTAAAGCACACACTATAGGTGGTAGTTATTTATCAAGATAACCATAAAGGAAATGTGACGTCATCAAATGTTATGCGGTGAAGAAAGGCGCAGCAAGATACTGTAAGGTGACCAGTAGAAGCTCCATAGTTTCTTTTGTGAGTTGCGTTTGGTATGTGTTTAATTGTATGTGTGCATGTTGTATGTGTGTGTCTACTGATGGAATGTGTGTGCTGTGTGTCTGTGCTTGAGTTTTTTGCAAGTGTTTGCGTGTGCGTGCTTCGGCATGAATCTTTGGTGCCTGTACATCTGTGCAGTATGTACTCTTCTATGTCTGTGCATTATCGTTTGTGTGCATGTGTCCGTTTCTGTGTTGTGTGCGTCACTACTGTGGTTGCCTACGGTGCTTGTCTATTTGTGGAGTGTGTGTTTTATTTGTGCAACAGTGAAATCGAGCATTTCATGAACATTTGTTATAAAAAAAAATGTTAGTCACATTGAAGAGTATCCGAGGAGTGTGCTCTTCCGAATGAGCTGTGTTCATTCCTGTTACTCATTCTGAAACAGCAGCCAGAGTTCATTGCCTTCCTCCAGCTTGTTTTCTCAACCACGTACACAAACACTTATCCGATATAAAGAAACATGTTTCGTAATTTCAAAAGCTGTGCCTCGTCGTCCCTCTACGTGAGTGTACTCATTCTGGAATGAGTTACTGTTACTCGTATGAGGCATTATACTTTACAGAAAGAACACATTTCACAACAAGATAGAGTTTTAGAATGAAGAGGGACTTTGGAAATATAGATCAAGTTGTAATGGCAGCCAGTGAAGTAAACTTGCTTAATAATAACTGAAGAACGGTAAGCCCCCCCCTTGGATCATGCACCCAGGGCAGGCCAGCGAGGCCTGTACCCAGGAGGGGTCCTAGGCCGAGAGGGGCAGGCCAGCTGGCGTCTGTCCCCAGGTGCGCTTAATGTGCCGTTGTTAGATAACGCTCAGTGGACATCACTCCCACAGCCATAAACCCACGTTTTAGTCTGTTTTGTCCAGGGAACAGTGCGTCCCACCGCCACCCAGTTGATTTTACAGCCCCCTCTCAGCCCCACTGTGAAAGAACAATGGATCCAATAACCACTCTGCAGACCCCCCTCACCCACCCCACCCCCACCAAACTTCCAAAGCAGCTCATGCTGGTTCCTGGTGATAAGAGCTCCCATGCTTAATTCCCTGCAGTGCTTGTTAAAGGAGCTGCAGAGGTAGTGAAGGGATGAAGGAAGCACTGCCTAGATTGAAGTCAGGTCCCATGCGTACCTGTACTCTCTTCGTTCTAGGAAAAGTGCCGGTATTCAAGAGGAGAAGAGGAAAAAGTGCCGGTACTCAGTACCGTTGAGTACCGGCCCATTTAAAGCGCTGCATGGCCAAGGTTTGTTCCAAACAGAAGCGACCTTCTCAATTATTTTACGTGTGTTATAACTGCATCACAAAAAGCTTCGATAGCATCAAAAGTTGTTATTTAAACGTTAATTGACTTCTTTTTAGGGCCTCTGCATTCCACTAAGAGTCTGTTGTTTCCTCTACTCCTAGTTAATACAGTGCACTCCATTTAAATATTTTAACAACTAACATTGTGGTCCCTTTCTGATGTTTTTTAAGCCGTATAGCCTGTGGGTTTATTTACTTAAAGTTTAGCTATCTTCAGTTTTCTCATATATCTGAATAAATCTATTCTTGACTCTGAATTATTATAATACTGTTTGGGCAGTTACTCAACCCCAGATGTAGCACTGACAAGCCACTCCAGTAAGAACATGATCAATTTTATTCAAAGCATGTCTTGTTTCGGGAATTACTGCTGTAATCACTGTCTGCGTAGGCGGACAACACTTTTTACGCACAGCATTTGTTCATGCACAGCAGGGGTTGGTGACAGGCCCTGCCCACTTCGCACAACTCCTCCCCCACAGTTGGTCCTCCGGGACCTAGACATTTAGAAAGATAAGCCCTTATATACACTTTGATGGTGGGTCTAAAAAATATTTTTTTTTTGTTTCTTAGTTTTGTTGGCTATTGAGATATTTGTGTTTTTATTACATTCTGACGTAACTGAAATCCACTTAAAACTTTTATCTTTTTTATTATTGAAGGCATTATTTTGGAGTTGCCTTGCATTTTCTATTTCCCAAACTTGACATTTTTCTCTCCACATCAGATATTCTTTTTGAGCTCTATACATAAATGGTTATAAGATAAGATGTGGGTCTGGGTGCAGACCTGATATGAGGAAAAGCTCAGTAACATCATGAGATTATGAATTAAGCAGACTTAGTGATATTCAGAAGGTGCAATAGTACTAGGTGACTCACCGGGTTCCGCAGAGAAGTTCATAATGACGAGCCCTGAAAACTTTTGGATACACTTTCGGTCCAAAAATTCTTAGAGAGCTGGCATTAGGCAAATTAATTGAGGGAAAGGAAATATAATATCTGACAAGGGAACAAGGACCGGGGAAGGGAGCAAAATATTCACTGTGAGGGAGGCACTCCATTGACACAATTAGTTAGAGCGGGAGCCATACAACAGATGAAAAGTAAAAAGGCACCGCCTTAATATGTCTGGCCCCTGTGCTACCCCGAGTGTTTATGCGGACCAGTCTCCACAAGTTGGTCTTCCACAATTTCTTCTTACCACAATTATGCCCCATTTGATTTTCCAGTGAGTATATATACTCGCCAGTAGGTAGTTATAGTTAGAACCTAGTTTCCATAGGAAAAGCATTTTTTGATTTACTAATAACTATGGCGTAGTTTGATGAATCTTTGCAAAATTCTCCACAAAAAAGTCTATCCAGGTCAGCTCCTATCCTGAAAGTTTGGGGGTAAAGCGGGAGCTGAGAAAAAAGGGTGGTCCCAAAACACATTTTTTCTATGTTAATTTCCTTAGGAAATTTTGAGACGGGCTACAGCCCGAACTGCTGAACAGAATTACCCCAAATTTGGCAAAAAGGTAGAGCCTGGTTCAGAAAGTTGCCTTTTTTTTTAAATGTTGTAAATCCGTTCAGTAGTTTTTGAGAAATTAAAAAAACAAGAATCAAAAAATCAATTTCCCATGGGAAACTTTGGACAAGGCTACAGCCGAAACTACTCAACGGAATTAACCCAAATTTGGCAAAAAGTTAGTGCTTGGATCAGAAAACAAACTTTTTTTTTAAATAGTGTAAATCCGTTCAGTAGTTGCTGAGAAATAAAAAAAATAAAAGTTTTGGTATCTAGGGAAGCGGTGGAGTCGGGACCCCTCCTGACCACGAGCTTCATTTTAATTGACTGTCAACACTCCAAACCAGGAAATGTTGGCAGCCATCTTGTGACTCAGTAGAAGCGAGTCACCAGAAAACAGAGAAACAAAGATATAAAACAAGAGAAGGGGGCAGGGTAGAAACACTCTGACCCCCTAGGCCTGCTCAGGGGGCCCCTGAAGGACCCCCAGGGCCAAAAAAAGCATTTCCCGTGTTTTATTTTAATGAGGCCCCCGGGTGAGCTAGGCCTCCAGGCAGTCCCCTCCAGCCACTGCCTGGAGGCAACTGCCCATTCCTGTGCACCCAGACTGCTGCACCCCATCCACTCCCACTGCCTAGAGGTGTCTGCCTGTTCCTGTGCAACCAGGCTGCTGCACCCCATCCACTCCCACTGCTCGGAGGTGTCTGCCCACTCTTGTGCACTCAGGCTGCTGCACACTATCCACTTCCACTGCCCAGAGGTGACTGCCCGCTGCTGCAGAAACAAGCCTCTCTGCTCACCTTCCGCCACGGGCGTGTGTCTAAGAGGGACCACCATGTGCTGAAGCAACCTCCTCAGCCGTTGCATACATACGGTCAAGCTGAGCTCAAAATGCAGAGTTGGTGTTGATTTCCAGGATGGCCACTCATCATTGCAGGCTGCACATGCACTCAGCTCTCTTGGCACTAACTCAGTGGAATTGAAGTCATCGCCTCGTGGCGGGTAGTCCGTGTCAGGGGGGGTCGTCAATCTGTGAATCACAGCCTTCTAGACAAAAAGCAAGATAAGATTGTGTGTCTTGAGTCCATCAAAGGAGAGAGAGAGAGAGATAGAGAAAGAAAGAAAGAAAGAAAGAAAGAAAGAAAGAAAGAAAGAAAGAGGAAGAGAGAGAGAAACAGTGGGAGAGAGGAAGAGAGAGAGAAAGAGAGAGAGAAAGAGAGTAACACTGTGAGAAAGAGGAAGAGAGAATTACAGGAAAAGTGAGAGAGAGAGAAAGAGAGAGAGAAAGAGTGAGGAGAGAGGAAGAGAGAGAGACAGAGAGAAACAGTTTGAGAGAGAGGAAGAGAGAGGCAAAGAGTGTGAGGGAGAGAAAGGAAGAGATGGAGAGGGACAGTGAGTGCCCACACTGTGGACAAAACCCTCACAGCTCACCTTTTCCGCCACTGGTGTGTCATAGTGGAGCCCTCAAGCTTACTCATCTGAAACATAGTATGGAATCAGTAATGGCAGAGTACATACAACGGCGCACACCTAAAGCGCTGTCCCGCATTTGTGCATCCAGCCTGCTGCACCCAATTTACTTCCATTGCCCAGAGGCATCTGCCTACAGCTGCACACCCAGGCTGCTGCACCCCATCCACTCCCACTGCCCTGAGGTGACTGCCCACCACTGGGCACCCAGGCTGCAGCACCCCATCCACTTCCACTGCCCAGAGGTGACTGCCCACCGCTGGGCAAACAAGCCTCTCTGCTCATCTTTCGCAAGCAGAGTGTAGAAAAGAGTGCCTACCACGGGCCGCTGCAAGCCCCAAGCCCAGGGCCCACGGACAGGGCACCCTGCATATTATGCAGCCCCACTCCACAGGCACCAGGTCTCACATTTTGTGCTGGGTCTTGATTTCGCCTTGGCGGAGGACATACCAGTGCACCCGGTTTTTCATCGCAGAATGCACACCCTCTCAGCCATTGCAGTGCCACTAACTCTGTGATAAGCAAGGCAACGCCATGTGGAGGTAGGTCTGCGCTGTCTGATGACTCAGACCTACACTGCGGTCCAGCAGAGCACACAAAACCTGAGCTGTCCAACCCGCCAGGAAGGGCCATCACCGCAGGCTGCACACCCCCTCAGCAGTTATGGTACCCGTACCTCAGTGGACCGAAAGTCACCGTCCCGGTGTGCCTGTGCCGACCGCAGTGCATCTGGTGCGAGCAGCTCTGAAATGGCGTACAGCACGTGCGCCCAGTCTTTTTTTTTGACAGGGTCATGTGTTCTGTGATGCCTGTGCTGGATGGGTGTGGTGTGGGTGTATACCAGCTGTGAGGGAGTGGCTGTGGCGTACTGACAACCAGGCTGTGACCAGCAGATCACTGCAATTAAAATCTGGGCCATGCCGCTTTGTTGTCCTTCCCTGCAAGCGTAAGTGGAGTGGGCTGGCCTGGCGTATGCTAGTCCTGCATGAGGCTGTGAAGAATGACTCCGGAGCTAAGGGCGTGGCTCCGTCCTGGGCTGTATGAGGAATCAACTGATGTGGGTGTCCCTGTTGTAGTGCTGCCATCACCCGGGTCGCAAGCGCCAATGTGTCACTCTGTGAGCCAAGCCCCACCACATGGCCAACATGGAAGGTACAGGGAATCACTGACCCTACATTCATCCATAGCTCCACACATGAAAGATGGTGGACATGATACATCTGTGTGGATATGAATGTTTATTGCACATTCAGTGGAGTGTTGCAGCTGTAGCAATACAGGGCCATTCATAGATCAAGTTTCAGTTTTTGGCACATAGAGGGCAGCCAATTAGAGCCAAGCTTGTGTTCAGGGTTAAGCTGCCCCAACATATGTACTTATACAATCATTCCACCAATCCCCAAGCACTTATAAATTCACAATACACTCTCCTTGCAGTACACTAATGATCCAGTCTCTACATACGTACTTGTACAATGACCAAGACAAAGTTACATAACAGAAGTTTTAACCACTGCCAAAGGTAACATGGTTGCATACAATGTCCACAGCACAATGTATAGTGGTAGGGCCCAGGGGCAGCATCTTGCATACATAATGAACACACAGACACAGATAGATAGTGGAACTGGGTACAGGCACGTGCGCTCGACTCCTTTTTATTACCAGGGTCACATGTCCAGTGACGTTTGTGCTGGATGCGTGTGGGGTGAGTGTAAGCCAGCCCTCCGGTAACAGTTCGTGCTGGCAACATGTACAACAGCAATCATTGGATCAGACACAGAGACTCAGGGTCAATGATTTGTGCTGCACTAAGGTAGGGGCAGCAGATGTTAAATAATACATAAAAGATTCTATCGTAAAGGGTCCATGACTTGTGGTACACTGAGGTAGGGGCTGCAGATGTGAAATTATACACAAAACATTGTATCATAAAGGGTCCATGAGTTGTGCTGCACTGAGATAGGGGCATCAGAAGCATTCAGCGTGTGCGTAGAAGACCTAACTATAACGTGCACCCCCGCCAAGCACTGCTTAGGACTTCACATATTACATCTATCATGCCATGTCCCATGACATCATTTATGACATCACTGATTGACTAATTAAATAGTAACAAACTCTGTAACTTTTACTCTTTTACACAGACTACCTAAAAGAAAATAATGAACTTCCAAACCAACAAACTGCAGGAAAATCTCAACTATACCAAAGACCAAAGAATATGATAAAGTATAGATAAATAATTAATTAGAAACTCACCCAAACAGCAACCATTTTAAATTAGTCTAACTTGTATTCCTTTTTCAAAAGGAAGCAAACATCTGCTCCACGTAAAAATGAGCTGGAAGACAAAACTGTGTAAAACATCTCAACAAAACACACAAGTAAGCAAATAAAAGAACAGGATTTTTAAATATTTTTCAATATATTAATGACTAACATGCAAAAGTTAAAGTATAATATCCATACTAATATAATAAAGAGAGAGCCTAAACCTTTGAGGCGGGTAATCTCAGGAACCACAGCACCAATCACAAAACCAAATACAGCGTTGGAAGGGGCAGTTGCAGCAGAAGGACATAGGCTATGCAGACGCCCACCATATACATTTAAAAAGTAAAAGAACCGTGCCAGCAAAGTAGTCCCTTGTGGGCGTGTCTGCGTTGTGCTGTGGGCGTGTGCTGGGGGCGTGACAAACGCTGGGGGCGTGTGGTAAGTTCCGCCCTTCATGCCATGTCTCATATCGTGTGGTAATCCCACCCTGCTCCCTTTAAATACCCCTGCACACCATAATCATAACCCACCCTTACTCCGTAAAATACCCCAACACCATCAATCAATCAATCAAAGCATTTGTATAGCGCGCTACTCACCCGTAGGTTCTCAAGGCGCTGAGGGAGGGGGGTCCGCTACCGCTTGAACAGCCAGGCCTTGAGTTGTTTCCTGAAGGAGAGGTGGTCTTTGGTCAGGCGGAGGTGGATGGGGAGGGAGTTCCACATCTTGGCAGCCAGGTAGGAGAAGGATCTTCCTCCCGTTGTGACTCTTCAGATGCGGGGGACAGCAGCGAGGGCGTGGCTGGTCGATCGTTGCTGGCGGTTTGGAGTGTAGACGGTCAGGCGGTCATTGAGGTATCTTGGGCCTTGGTTGTGGAGAGCTTTGTGTGCGTGGGTGAGCAGTCGGAAAGTGATTCTCTTGCTGACGGGGATTCAGTGCAGGTTTCTCAGGTGTTCGGAGATGTGGCTGTGTCGGGGGATGTCCAGGATGAGGCGTGCCGAGCCGTTCTGGATGCGTTGGAGTCTCTTCTGAAGTTTGGCTGTGGTTCCGGCGTAGAGGGAGTTGCCGTAGTCCAGACAGCTGGTGACGAGGGCCTGGGTGACCGTCTTCCTGGTTTCGGTGGGGATCCACCGGAAGATCTTACGTAGCATGCGGAGGATGTTGAAGCATGACGAGGAGACGGCGTTGACTTGTCTGGTCATGGAGAGGGAGGAGTCCAGGATGAAGCCCAGGTTGCGTGCGTGGTCTGTCGGTTTGGGTGCGCTGCCCAGGGACGGGGGCCACCAGGAGTCATCCCAGGCGGAGGGCGAAGATCCCAGGATGAGGACTTCCGTCTTATCTGAGTTCAGTTTCAGGCGGCTGTTCATCATCCACTCAGCTACGTCTTTCATCCCTTTGTGTAGGTTGGTCCTGGCGGTGGCGGGGTCGTTGGTGAGGGAGAGGATCAGCTGGGTGTCATCGGCGTAGGAGATGATGTTGAGGTTGTGTTGGCACGAGATGGCCTCAAGGGGGCTCATGTAGATGTTGAACAGCATGGGGCTGATTGAAGAACCTTGGGGTACGCCGCAGATGACTTTGGTGGCCTCGGATCTGAACGGGGGGAGGCGGACTCTCTGGGTTCTTCCAGCGAGGAAGGAGATGATCCACCCCAGTGCCTTCTCTTGGATCCCGATGTTGCTGAGGCGTTGTACTAGGGTGTGGTGGCAGACCGTGTCGAACGCCGCGGAGAGGTCCAGGAGGATGAGGGCCGCTGTTTCTCCACTGTCGAGCAGGGCTCTGATGTCATCGGTGGCTGCGATGAGAGCGGTCTCGGTGCTGTGGTTGGCCCAGAAGCCAGACTGTGAGTTGTAGAGGGATCCATTCGTCTCGAGGAAGGCGGCAAGCTGTCTGTTGACGGTCTTCTCAATAACTTTGGCAGGAAAAGGAAGAAGCGAGATGGGTCGGTAGTTTTTGAGTTCGGTGGGGTCCGCTGATGGTTTCTTCAGTAGGGCGCTGAGTTCGGCGTGCTTCCAGCTCCCTGGGAAGGTGGCGGTGTCGAAGGAGGCGTTGATGATGTCCCGCAGGTGTGGTGCGATGACGGAGTCGGCCTTGTTGAAGACGTGGTGAGGGCAGGGGTCGGTTGGAGACCCGGAGTGGATGGAGTTCATCGTGCGGATGGTTTCTTCGGTGTTGACTGGGGTCCAAGCACGGATAGTGGTGGTGGGGGGCGTTGGTGCGGTCGTAAGGTGCGTCGGCTGTGTGCTGAAACTGTTGTGTATGTCTGCGATCTTGTTGTGGAAGAACGAGGCGAGCGAGTTGCAGAGTTCTTGCGATGGGGTAATGTCGTTGTCTCGGGCGCTAGGGTTCGAGAGCTCTTTGACGATGGTGAAGAGTTACTTGCTGTTGTGGGCGTTGTTGTCAAGACGTTCCTTGAATGCGGTTTTCTTGGTGGTGTGGATCAGCTGGTAGTGTTTTCGCGTGGCGAGCTTAAGGGTGGTCATGTTGTCTGTAGTTGGGTCTCTGCGCCAGGTTTTCTCGAGGGCTCGGCAGTTCTTCTTGGAGCTCTTGAGTTCGTCGGTAAACCATGATGCTTTTTTGGTGCCGGGTCTGGCGGGGGGGGTCTGCAGTGGGGCGAGGTCGTCCGCGCTGTTGCTGATCCACTTCGTGAGGTTGTTGGCGGCTTGGTTGGCGTTCGTTGAGCTGGCGGGAGGGTTCTGGCTCAGGGATGTGGCGAGCTGGTTGGCTGTGATCTTGTTCCCACATCTGTGGGGGATCTGTTGTGGGCGGTGGTGGATCGTGGTCCTTCTGAAGCTGAAGTGGACGCCCTTCAACACCCTTAAACACTAACCCATCTTAACCCTATAAATATACCCTGTACCCCAAAACGCAAACCTATCCCTAAACCCTAAAAATACCCCTGTACCCCAAAACCCAAACCTAGCCCTGAACCCTACAAATACCCCTGTGCCTCAAAACCCAAACCTACCCCTGAACCCTAAAAATACCCCGATACCCCGAAACCCAAACCTGGCCCTGAACCCTAAAAATACCACTGTACCCCAACACCCAAACCTACCCCTCAACCCTAAAATACCCTGTACCCCAAAACCCAAACCTAGCCCTGAACCCTAAAAATACCCCTGTACCCCAAAACCCAAACCTAGCCCTGAACCCTTAAAATGCCTCTGTACCCCAAAACCCAAACCTACCCCTGAACCCTAAAAAGACCCCTATACCCCAAATCCCAAACCTAGCCCTGAACCCTAAAAATACCCCTGTACCCCAAAACCCATGCCTATCTCTAAACCCTAAAACTACCCCTGTACCCCATAACCCAAAACTATATTTGAACCCTAAAATACCCAAACACCCCAAAACATATACCTCAGTACCCCAAAACATATACCCCTATACCCATACTTACCTTATCCAAACATTTTTAAAAAAACATGCTTTTAACATCCATGCATTTACAACGAATTTCGTTGTAAATGTATGCGTGGTAAAAACATATAAAATGTAATGCCATGCGTTATATTGGCATTGCGGAGTCATGGTACTTTCGTAATGAAAGTATGCGGAGTGATGGTATGCAGAAAGAAAGTTGCAGAATAATGGGTGTTTACCCTCCCCTGGTAAGTACATTGGTGGCACGGCGGCCCACATCTCCAGCAACATACTCATATTTTTTCACCACCCATTTGACAAATGCACAGGTCTCTCTCATTGATTGCCAGCACCGACATACACTTTTAGACTCACCTCCCGCCACAAGTTCTAGAATTGCGAACTTTAACACTGGGGAGCTACGTTCAAATCTCAGCATCAGCTCAACATCGTGTGATTCCAGGCAAATCACTTTGTATCTCCATGCCTTCCACAAATGAATGTGTTCTTCTGTAATGTAAATTGTGCTCATGCCATGTTGTTGAGTTCGCGCTATATAATATCGCAAGGAAAAATAATGTAGGGAAACTCAAGTTCACACACTACTGAATGCGCACTCTTAAGTGCATCAGCAGTGCACTGTGAATCGGAGCGTTTCACAGGCCTGTCACAGATAAGAAATGCTATCAAAACAAAATCCTACAAAACAATATACTACTGGCCGGCAGCAATTCATACCCGGACAACGTCGGGACGGGCTGCTAGTATACTTATATTATGAAAATAATGACAGAAGGCGCCAAACTTCACAAAAAGGAAAGCAAATATGATTTCACTTAGACTACACCTTCAGCCAAGAAAGTGCATCGACAGAAACTATAATCTGGAAATGTACTAAATACATTTCTGATGCATGCTATGGAAGGGCAACTTCAAAACAAATTGTAGTAATTAATGTAAAGGAGCACAACCACCACCAAAATGTTACAGAAATAGAAGTTAGAGATATTTTACAGCACATAAGAAAGGCGAGCACTAGTTCTCACAAGCAAAATCCTTAAAGACATACTACCCAAAGTCCCAAGCACATAACAGGCCAAATATCATCTATCCGCGCTTTAAAATATCTAATTACATGCACTAAAGAAGCCACTAGGTATAACCCCCTTTCTCCTAGAAGGTACCAGCACAAAAACATACCAAACCATTTAAAAATTACACATATTGAGGAACCCTTCCTTTTAAATGACATAAAAATAATGAAAAACAAATCCTACTCTTCTCCAATGCAAACAAGATATGAGACTTTCCCACTGCCAAAATGGATGATGGATGAGACCTTAAAAATGTGTCCCAAGTCATTCACTCAGATATACACCATACATGGTGAATATTAAAGCACCAATATGCCTTTTATAAATGATTTACTCCTAAATAAACAAAACAGTACCTACTATGACATCTGAAACTATATAAAACAACAAATAACTAACTGATACCCCCACAAAAATTATCATAGAATTTGAACAAGTACAGGAAGGTAGGTAGGTCCGAGCACTCTTCTGCAGTCTGATGGCCCTTCCTGGGCACAAAGTGAGGGAGGAGCTGATTCTTGCAACTGAATAGGTAGTGTGCTGTTCCCACACAAAATGCTTATTACCTCCTACTGATTGTCTAAAGCTAGGGCAGGGAAGAAAGGGCTTCTATGGACCCCCACCTCAAAGGCACAGCTGAGTACCAAGTCAGTACACTACTGGACCTGTGAAGAACTCTGCCAGGAAGGACTGCTGTGCTGGTCCAAGGAATGCCACTCGTCTGGACTGCTGCTCAGTAAGAACTGCTTTTCTGTTCTGCTGTGCTGCCTGTTGCCAGCAACTTGCTATTTTCTGCCCTGCTGAGGAAATGGACCTGGCCCATCTCACTTGAAAGTGATTCCAGGGGGTTGCCCCCCTTTCTAAATTCTCAGGGCCATCAAAGACTTTCTTCAACCCTGCAAAGGCACGTAGACTCTGCCATCTCTCAGTCCTGCCTTGCTAAGTGGTGCCAACCCTTTCCCGGGCCCTTGAAAGTGACTTGTTCTGTGCTGATCCAGCAGAATCAACTAATCGAGGACTTCATGCCAATCGGAACTGATGCATCTCCCTTTGACGCCAATGAGGCGGCAGCCCAACGACACACAGACTGCACGGATCAACAACGACAGACTACGCAGCTCAACAACGATGCATTGCCTGCATCACAAAGGTTTTCAGTGACAAAGCCTTAATTGACTGTACAGATTGGAATGACACATAGCCTTCATCCACGGGATGGACAATGATGCATCGTCCCCTCTAGTCCTTGCATCGAGTCTTCAACGTAGACGCTTCCCCAATCCAAGGTACTTTCTCAGCGGAACCTGTGTGAGTCCTGTAGCCGGCCTGCCTTCCATCGCAGTCGGCCTGATTCCTTGGGTTTACCCCAGTCTAGCATGACCAGAAGTCCCCAGTTGGCGCTTTATGACTTTAAGCACTATATTTTTTATTTAATATTTATAAATTCATAACTCTGGTTCTACTCATTGGATTTCTGGCAGTTTGGTTTTGATTTACTCACAACATTTGAATCTATTGTTCTAATCCTGTGTGAAATATTTCTGTGATATTTTCATTGCGTTACTGTGTGTGAATGTATTGCACAAATACTTTATGCATTGCTTCTTTTGATAAGCCTGATTGCTGTGTGGCATGCTACCAGGGGGTGAGCACAGGTTATCTTTTAGTGTGTATCTAGCAAACCCTGACTAGAGAGGTGGTTCCTGCTTTGAATGAGTGCATATCTCTGCCAAACAGAAACTTAATTTCTAACAATGGTGTATTTAGTGATATGTGAACATAACGGGGTCTGATGAAGGTTTACTGTCTCTGCCTATACTCTACCTCTGAATGACAGGTGTATTAGTACAAGGGCAACAAGTGTTATTCTGTGCTAAATTCTGTTTCTTAGGAAATGAGTGTACATATTAGAGTCGAGAAAGGAACTCAGCTCTCTACATAGTACTCACCCTTAGAAAAGAACTGTGCATTTTAGGTTGTAGTGAGGGGTAAACCCTTTCTGTTGGATGATGGATGTGTATGGTAGGATATGGGAAGAGACTCATCTGTCTGCTTTCTGGCTTGTAGTCCACTGGTGAGTACTATACCAGTTGTTGTAGGCCCTCAACCGGTGTTACAGGGCTGAGCCCCACATGAAGGCCTATAAAAAAGGAGAAGGCATTTAATAAATAGGATAGCCCAAGACATAGAAGCTCTAAGGGTATTAAAACATTTCAATAAAATAAGGTACAATGTTCTCAATCCAAAAAGTACATACAGAAGCACAAATATTGGAACATTGTACCAGGAAGCATCTACCATTTATTATAAGCTGTGATCCACGTTATTCTCTTCAATGGATCTCCTTGCCACCAAGGTTCTAATATAGCCAGATAGTCTACTGTAGTAGGCTATCCCAGCCATACAGTTCTGCTCTAGTTTTCAAGCCCTAACCTGAAGATGAGGGCCGTTAAAAAGGGAGCACGATTTTAATGGCTGGTATAGTCCAGGTACAGGGGCTATCAGGATATTAGAACATTTCATCACTTGAGGGCAAAACACCCTCATTACTAAAACAAAGGCTTCAGAACTGAGTGCATTGAAATCCCCCTGGTGTTGGTGTGATTGTTCAACACATAACAGCACACACAGGGCAACTGTTGATCATTCACAGCAAGAGCTGTAAAAACGACTATTCTCCGGTGTAATGATGAACATATGTATGTAGAGTATGGAGAGATAGTGACATCTCCGCTAAAACCTCTTCACATTGTAATAATTGTAGGTAGTATAGTTTAGTTAGCAAGTTCTATCTCTGTCAAAAACTGTTTCTTCAATCATGGATGTACATAGATGGATGGAGATAGACACTGCTCTATCTAGTAAAAACTCTACCCTGTATATTGTATTTATGCAGAAGGTTGTAGACAAAGATTGTGTTCTCGATGACATCTCCTCTCAAGATATTGGGTGTCCTTACTACTGAGTGAAGAGGGAGTAATTACTCTTCTAAGATTTTTCCTCAGTCTCAAATAAATGTATACTACAGCAGTGTTAAGAGTAGCAGTATAATATTAGTTAATAATGTTGTCTGGGATAAGAGGTGTTCGGATGAGTAGTGTACGTAGTAGTGTGTGTTAAAGGAATGCACTATATACTTACACCATTGTTTTGTTTTGTTTTGTCATGTTACTTTTATAGTGTGCAGAAAGACTGGCCTCTCAGCTGACACTTCATCTCAGGGTAATGGTGGTTTCTAGTAGAGTGTGGAAAGAAACAAATGTTTTCCATCCATTACACTTGATATCCTGATACAAAAACTGATAGAAAAGAAAGAACATATTAACTATTTTTACTATGTGTATCTTACTGGTATAATGTAAATATTACATTTATTTAACTTTCTCAGAAATTAAATTTACACCGAATATGTCCTGATATAATACATGATATATCTGGATATATTGTGTGTATCATAATATTTAAATATTGATATTATGCACTTTATATTATGTTTATTTACATTTGCTCATTTATGAGCTTTAGGAATATTCTTCTAAGTAATATTGTTACATTATCAGGTTGTTCACATGATTAGTCTGATTACTATGTCCATGATGTATTGGGAGGAGTTAATGCTTTCTACCTGCATTTCAAATCGCTTGTTTCTGGACTCCTCATGTGATCAAGACCGGGTTCCCCCGGTCGAAACGCGTCATGCTGCCAGATACGGAGAAATAAAGCACTGTTCACTTTGAAGCGTTCGAGTGGTTTGTACCTGTTTTTCGTGTTGCCTCAAGTTGCTCCACTTCAGGATTTGGACTATATATATATATATATATATATATATATATATATATATATATATATATATATATATATATATATATATATATATATATATATATATATATATATATATATATATATATATATATATATATATAAGAGGCGGTGAGCCTCGAAACGAGTCGGGCACGTAGAATAACAATGAGGAGGAGTGAGGTTTCAGAGCACATGAGAGGCGAGAAGAGCCGGATGGCTAGGAGCGTTGAGTGTGCCTGTCGAAAGCACAGGAGCACATTTGCTAACTTTGATATTTTACACGGCTACCCCTGGCCGTGCGGCAGAGCACCATCCCCGGTTGCAGAGAAACGAGACGCAACGCGGAGAGGCCATGGCGCTGCACTTGGCTTTGCTGTTTGGTTCAACGTTTCCAATCAAAGACAGCTCGGATTTCATCAAGCCTTCCCCCTACTCAAGGGTATAAATATATGGTTTAATTTCCAAGTAAGCAGGCAACCTACTTAAGGCGAATTGACACTCTCCCTATGGACTACAGTGACCATCATTCCCGGTGGTAAAGATGACTAAGCCACGCCCACTTAGGGCGTTTCTCTCAAATGAAATAAAGTTTGAAGTTGCATGGCCGAGCGTAATGCCTGAATTCTTGTTGAAACCCCCAAGAAGAAGAGGTGTTGAGCCACGAAACGTGTAGGGCACATGGAATAACAATGAGGAGGAGTGAGGTTTCAGAGCACATATATATATATATATATATATATATATATATATATATATATATATATATATATATTACAGCTCCGTTGCACCAAAATGACCGGGTCACTCGCAGACGGGTGCCTCTCGTGGTGGCGCTCCACGTCACAAATTGCAGCTCCGATTGTCTCTCGTTTCACAAGAAAGAAAATCCGGCACTCACAGGGAAAGTGTTCAGGTTAGTTTTAATCTCAAACACTCAGCAGACAAACGCGTTTCGGTTTTCCTTCGTCAGTGTCTACCATTGACACGGAAGGAAGCAAGTTTAAAAGCATTTCGTCACATTTTGGCATGTGTATAGAAAGAGGACTGACGTTAAGCCCCGTGAGAAAGTTATTTACATAGTGTATTACTGTTTTCTTTACATTTTTCAAAACACTTTAAAAGGCAATATGGATGAAATACAATTTACGATTTCATACATTAATTTCAGACAAGTTAAATGCACAATTCCTGAAATTATTTACATTACGTATACATTTTGTTTGAATTGCCCTTTGCTGTGTTGTGAGTGTTATTAAGCCGTGGATCGGCATTGCTCACGGGGTGTGATACTCATAATTGGACATTGCTTTCAGAGTCTATGCTTTTCCCAAATGAGATGCTAATTCCTCGTTCCTATTCAATCCCAGGGGGGCCTTTGTCTGGAGGTCTATTATGTAACGGGATTCTAGCCTTCTTAGTCTCCGTAATCTATCTCCACCCCTTGGATCTACTGGTATGTGGTCTAAAGGAAAATATTGCAAAAGTTCTCTGTTGCTATTGTGCTTTAGGGCAAAGTGTTTCGCTACAGGATAGTTGAAGTCCTTATTCATGATAGCACGTTGGTGCTCCAGTATGCGTAACTTGACATTCTTTACTGTACTGCCTATGTACTTCAGTCCGCATGGGCACAATAGGCAGTACACGACATGGGTGGTATTACATGTGAGAAACTTAGATATTTTCCCTTTCTGTCCTGACCCTGGTATTTCAAATGTTGTTCTCTTTTTGCTTCTTTCACAAGCTTTGCATTTTCGGCAAGGGAAAAATCCTGGCATTTCCTTAATTCTTCCTGTCGTTGTTATTTTATCGGGAAGATGGCTGTGTACAATTTTATCCTTGATGGATCTCCCTTTCTTAAAGGTAATTAGAGGAAAAGCTGGGATCTCTTTTCCTATAATTTGATCCATCTTCAGGATATGCCAGCTTCTCTTCAGAATGTTTCTCAGGTGATTTGAATCCTCTGAGAAAGTGGTAATCAATCTGGATTGAATTGAAATGCATTGTTTCCCTTTCCTTTTATACTTTAAGACAAACACGTGATTGCTTTTTGTTTTGTTACCTTCCAAGACATTGAGTGTTTTAATATGCATGTAACATTGTAATGCATTGTCTTTTTCATTTTGATGTACTGCCATTAGTTCGTGCAATGTAACTCACTATTCTCACGAGTCTTTTCACTATTTTCACTGCAAGTCATGTGACTATACTTAAACCACTGAGTCACTCTCACTCACGCTCGTGACCAAGAGGAACATTTCCTCGAAACGCGTTGAGTAGGAGCTAAGCATTAAAGCTCGTTAAACTGCAAAGCTGGCCTGGACATTCCTTCTTAATCGTGTGGGATATTATCTTTGGATTTCTGGGGAGTCGCTACCCCGTCCAGGCCCTCCGCTGCAAGGGGCAGGGGTTCAGAGCGCAACCTCAGCTTTGGATATATATATATATATATATATATATATATATATATATATATATATATATATATATATATATATATATATATATATATATATATATATATATATATATATATATATATATGTTCCCACCAAGAGGTCTCTTGGTGGGAACAGCGGCATTAACGATCTAAGGAACATTTCCTGTCCGCTTTCAGTGAGAGTGATTGCCCACCAATGAGAAGACTCGGTTAGCAGCTTAAAATCAGCAGCTTCGGAGCATTTCCCATCTTGGCAGTTTTCAGCGAGAACCCGGCACTGATGAGGCACACGCCGAAACGCGTCTGCCGGAGGCTGAACCTTGTGGACTCACGAAGAGTGAATAATGTGTGCAATGGCGGAATAAAGAAACTTGCTGGTATCCAGAGCATGTGTCAGACCTGGTTTGTAGTGAGAAGCAGGTGTGGAGGTGATATTAAAGCGGAGGTCGGCTCCGCGTACTGACACGCCCCTCGGTCTGGAGCTCCGCATTAACCGACAAACTGTGGCAATGGACGATGTGCTTAGAAGGCACAATGCGGCGCCCCCCCAACCCGAAGTGTCTTAAAGGTATTGGGGAGAGGGAGCAGACAGCACGTCTGCTTAATGGACTTGCCAGCAATGATGGAAGCCGCCAACGTTTTCCCGCAATGCTAGAAGGAGCCGACACTGCAAGCACTACCATGTGCGAAGATAAGTCACTGTACCTGTCTCGTATTGCCTGTTGGTTCCATGTTGCGGGACTCGATGCACTTCACCCGAGGTCTCTTGGTGGGAACAGCGGCATTAACGATCTAAGGAACATTTCCTGTCCGCTTTCAGTGAGAGTGATTGCCCACCAATGAGAAGACTCGGTTAGCAGCTTAAAATCAGCAGCTTCGGAGCATTTCCCATCTTGGCAGTTTTCAGCGAGAACCCGGCACTGATGAGGCACACGCCGAAACGCGTCTGCCGGAGGCTGAACCTTGTGGACTCACGAAGAGTGAATAATGTGTGCAATGGCGGAATAAAGAAACTTGCTGGTATCCAGAGCATGTGTCAGACCTGGTTTGTAGTGAGAAGCAGGTGTGGAGGTGATATATATATATATGTATATATATATATATGTATATATATATATATATTTCTCTCGCAATTCCCCAATCACCTCCACATTCGGTTTTCAAGGAAAAACGGCACACCAGGTAGGTCCAGGCACAATCACTTTTTAATGTGCACTCTCCAAACAAAGACAACATTATTAACTAATATATATATATATATACGGGAACAGCCATGACAACGCGGGGATTACCCCGCAATGCCATTACAACGCAGGGATTACAACGAAAGTCGTTACAACGACTTTCGCTGGAGGGCGCTGTTGGATAGGGAACAGTTTCATTTTCTATCCAACACTTTCCCTACTGTCAACGTGGGCTGGAGTTGGAATAGAAAATTAAACTATTCCACTATCCAGCGCCCTGCAGCGAAAGTCGTTGTAACGACTTTCGTTGTAAATCCCTATATACACTAGATTAATAACAGTGTGTATATTCTGAATAATTAATCATAATGAAATTAGTTTGGTGATATCATAGGCAAAAACTGATATTTACAATTTTTATTTGCATGAGACCATCATTGCCAAACTGATATAAGATTATTCTAAAACAAAGGATCATACTGAATAACTTGTTTTATGAGAAATGTATTTCTTATTGTTAAAAAAGCTGATTCATTTTGTAGGCGTAACACTTGCTAGTCCACAAATGACAATGAACATGAGTTTTTACACTTTTTGTCTGTTTATATGTAAATAGAATTTATAAACATTATTTCTCTCCAGAACTGTGGTTACAGAAATATGAGACAGCGTTTGAAATTCTCCAGGGTAATGTTTGCTTTACGGAAAGACGTGTCATCACACTCATTCCTTCCACATACATTTTTAAGGTAGAGGGTGTAGTGGTCAGAGTTGATTGACTGCCCATGGTGAAACATAATGGCAATAGTAGTGTATATTTCCTATAAATTGATATCTGACCAGCTTTAAAGATGGTGATATTAGTATTGATTGTACTACCATCTGCTCTACATCTTTATAGTATGAGAATAAGATATTTTGAACTGTTTCCCACCACTAACATAGACTGTAGTTCTGAGGTGCAGTCTGGACAGCAGTTATTCTGCACAGCTTTTACAAAAACGTTTTCAAAAGCTATTGCATTCAGTCTGGTACTAAAAGAGCCACAAATTGCTCTGAAAGAATGCCTGTTCTGCCTGAATAGGAACAATTAACACATTCATGGTTCCATGAATAGTTTGTTTTAAAGAAGACATTAATTGCAATTCCCGCATTATGTAATATATTTAGCAGTAACATTAAAAACTACTGTGCATCATTTTGCACATTCAAATTGAACTGTGTCCCACTGTTAGAGTGGTCAAAAATATCACATACAATTGCAGGTGAAGAACACAGATTTTTTTCTGTGTGTAATAAGCTGAGCAGCATTTGTGAAAGAGAAAGACTGACTTAAAGGTTTATCTTTGTTTTCTCGAATGTTTTCAACCACCGGCTGTAGGTCGAATAAAACACTAGCTACGACATTAGAGTAACATGAAACTCCTGAAGTGTTTGAAAATGGAAAACTAATTACATTATCAGCTTCATTAGTTTACACTTTTTTGGAAGTCTTTATAGATTCTTCACTTACTTTTGAAACTTTAGGAAATTTGGAACCTCATCTATTTTTTGCTTCCTGTAATTTGGATGTTTTCTCAACAATGGGATATAAGCTCAGATGAGGAGCACACAGCCCTCTCAAACTATTGTATTCTATCGCACATGATGAGTCATCACTGGCTTTCCTTTCATCAAACTGAAGAAGGTACAAAAGAGTGTAGTATGGTTTGGGGAATGACTGGGCCTCTCTACTTTGTTCCCTCTCTTGGATGATGGGTGTGCATAGTAGGGTGTGGGGAGGCACTGGCCTTACCATTGAGACCTCTCCCTGGAATGACAGATGTGCATAGGAGGGTGTGTGGAGGTACTGCCCTCTCTGCTGAGGGCATCAGGTGTATGGATCAGGTTGTAGGTAGGGTCTAACATCTCCCCTAACAGCCCTCCAAAGGCTGATAAGAATGAATAGTAGTGTGTAGGGAGGACCAAGCCTCTCCTCTAAGACCTCCCTCTGGGGTAATGGGTGTGCATGGTAAGGCATCGTAAGACCTGGGGAGGGACTAGCCATTCCATGAAGATCTCTGTCTTGGACGACAGGTGTGCATAGTAGGGTGTCTGGAGGGCCTGGGCCTCTTTGCTGGGACCCCTCTTTTGGATGACAGGTGTCTGTAGTAGGGTGTGGGGAAAGACTGCCCTCTACTCTGAGACCTCTCAACTGGATGAGAAAAGAGCAGAGTATGGTTTGGGGAGTGACTGGGCCCTCCATTGAGACCTCTCACTTCGATGGCGGATGTCTATAGTAGGGAGTGGAGAGAATCTTGCTTCACTGCTGAAAACGTCTCCCCAATGTTACAGGTGTGCATAGTAGGGTGTGGAGAGGAACTGGGCCTCTCAGCTGAGATCTCTCTCTTAGATGACAGGTGTGCATAGTAGGGTGCGGCCAGGGAATTTATAATGCGCAACAGCTACCCACAGTGGGTTTCCTGGCGCAAGGGATTGACTGAAGAAGAAAAAAGGACACAGCAACAGTACCATAAATCAAATAAAGCAGCATATAGATCTATTGAAAGAGCATATTTTTCAGTTTTTTCCGGAAACAGAGTAGGTTGGTCTCTGATTTCAAAGCGATGGGTAGCGCGTTCTAGTATTAGGGGCCTAGATGGGAGAAGGCCCGGCCCCCCATCCTTGCAAGTTTGAATCTTGGAATAACGAAGTCGCAGTTGGCAGAAGATCTTAATGTGCGACTAGGCTTGTAAGGTTGGACAAGACTCTGCAAGTATTTTGGGGCCGAACCCTGCTTGATTTTAAAAAGATAACACAGGGCTTTGAATTTAATACGGCTAGAGACCCTGAGCCAGTGTGGATCACAAAGAGCCTGTGAGGCCGATGATTTCCTTGGGATGTTACAAAGAAGACGGGCCGACGAATTTTGTACAACCTGGAGTTTGTTAATGGTAGCAGCGTCGGCACCGAGGTAGAGGACATTTCCATAGTCCAGGCGAGAAGTTACTAGCGCCTGGACAACGGTTCTCCTGGTGGCATGGGGCAGCATCCATAGGATTTTCTGGAGCCATCGCAAGGTGGTAAAACAGATGGCGGCCACCTTAGTGGCCTGCTGCCTCATACAGAGTTTGTCGTCTATGAGAAATCCGAGGTTGCGAACCACAGAGGTTGGCTGGGGGAGGGGTCCCATGTCACTGGGCCAGTGTTGCGGGCCCCAAAGATCTTTATGCTTCCCCAAAATAACGATCTCGGTTTTGTCACCGTTTAACTTGAGGAGATGCCTCTGCATCCACTCAGCTATATGTGACAATCCGGTCTTCAAGATCGATACACTGTTGCACTCACTGCTGGAAAGGGAGAAAACAATTTGGGTGTCATCGGCGTATACATGGTATGAAGTGGGGTGCGACTAACCTCTGCATTAACATCTCTCCAAAGGGTTCTAAGCATGCCTAGTTAATAACAAACATAACGGCAGCCATCTTACAAGGATTGTTTTTACATCCAGCATAGAGCAGAACAAATATCAGCTGGCGAATTAATGAATAAGCACTCTGAAAGTATAACTACTAGAGGTAAATGAGGAATAATTATGGAAAAGAGAAGCCTTATCCAGTACTACTCAGTGAAACTATAATGGAAAATTCTACATCTGGGATTAAAAGCAGCAATAAATAACATCAGCAGTGGGGCTACCTGGAATAAAACGGAATAATAAATACAGAACGGAGCAAAAATGAGCGAAAGATACCTAGAATCTACTGGCTTGAGTGCCCAGAGTATAAAATATCCCAATAATTTAACTAAAAATGCAGCTAAGAAGTTTAAACACGACTACCTGAGGAAAAACCCGGACATACTATTCGCAGACCTATACTTTAATGCAACTAATGGTTCGAAAATGAATGACCTCATATTCTATACATCCAGAGCAGCTAAATGGCGTAATGCCTTCACTAGGATGCTTACCATAAAAACTATGAAAAACATTCCTCACGGCTTAAAAATGTCAACCGCACCATCACCAAGTTGTAGAGCCGAACTTAACATCACGATATATAAATCTGGAACTGTGCTGATACAAGCAGCAAATCGAGATCTGGAGAGATTTGCCAAGACTTTCCTATCGATAAAAGACTCAATGGACGACCCGAGTAATCAACTTCTCCTAAACCCACCAGTAGACACTCTAGACACTCATGATGTCACAATCAGAGGCGCAATTAGAACCAGGAGTCATCATGCGCCGGCGTCAACACTAGAGACTACCCAGGTAAAGTTAACGGGTCTATTAAGGCCTCTACCAGAGAACACGACTAGAAGAACTGAGAGGTCTACCTATCAAACAAACAAAGAACAAAATCAGCGCCTTAGAGAAGAATCGCCCCTAATCTTGAACCATGAGACCCCTCAATTAGATCATTCACTGGCATTAAGGGTAGCGCCACCTAACAACCATGAGTGGGATGAGACGGTTCCATGTTCAAATATCGTTAACATAAATATCGTCTGATAAAAATATCGTCACTAAAACATCGCTTACATAAATATCGTCATCCTATACTTAAACTAGAAATCACACAAATATCGATATTTTTTTATCGACAACCCTAATATCGTTCACAGTAATATCGACTACTTAAATATCGACTACTACATTATCGACTTTATTTTAAATAACATTACCTTTGACATATATATCGACTACACTAACATCGACGACCTATGTGCTCTAAAAAAATACAAAAAATATCGTCTTTTTGTTTAGAACTCGAAATACACTATTCTTGATTTTACTCTTTCCTTTTGCTATTTTTTCAACAAAACTATAAACACATATTTTTTTTTTGTTTTCCTATTACTTATTTGTAACATAAAATATTTACATAGGGAAACTTTTTTTACTTGTACTGATACTATATTACACTCCGATGGCCTAAATATGATAAACATTTCTTTATTTTCAACATATAAACGATTTAAATATTACACAAAAATGTAACTTATAACACTTTGTAATACATTCTTTTACAAACAAACAGTGAAACAACATAGTCTTACGAAAATAACGGTTTTCCCATGCCAAATAAAGTTCTCAACCAATGAATTTGAATTTTCACTAATTGAACCAATCAAAAAGTACCATTAATTAACTCACTAATATAAATACAATGACACACTGAACGTAATTTACCATTTTTGGCCCAACCTTGGAGAAAAACGGTTACCTTGCTGAGAGAAGAGAATACAAACAAACGACTACAACTACAATACATCACACTACACTTCAAGTAAGTTAAATAACATTTTTCCTTCGAAGTTACTATAAGTAGATAAAGTCCCTATTTTTAAAACTGTTGATCTTTAGAGTGAAAACTAAACATGTTGAACTTATCAACACCGACAATACAGTTAGATGTAAAAACATTTATAAACTACCTTATCCATGTCTATTTAGATAGCTGATAAAAATTATTTATACTTGCTAAGTAAATGTACAATGTAAATAATATGTATCCAACTATTATCATCCAAATACTACAAGTAACACAATGATACATTTTTCCACAGACTCTACAAAATTATTTGCTTATCTACAACTACACTACCAACATCCTCTACTACATCAAGTAAGTATAGTCAGTATATGTATAACAATTCAGAAAGTAAAATGATACACCTATTACACTAAATTATTTCTTTCTATTATTCTTTAACACTACTACAGAACTTAAAAGGGAGACAATTCTGAAAAAGAAATAAAAATAAAAGGTTTACCAGTGAAGCCACATAGTAAGTATATGTTCACACTTTGGCCTAGTCTTATACACACCTCTAAAATGGTGTTCAATGTTCTAAAAAAGACATATATATATTTCCACAGATCTACCTTAGACATGGCAACTGGAGCTACTTTCATTACTTCGCAAAAAGGAAAACTAATGCTGAGCTACATGGGTTACACCTACACCCAAGAAAAAGTGAAAGCTAATAAGACCCATTGGAAATGTAGTAAATATTACTCAAATGCATGCTATGGTAGAGCAACAACTGTTGATAACAATGTGGTAAATGTACGTGAGCATAACCACCCACCAAATGTAACTGAAGTGGAAGTGAGAGAAGCACTAGAAACATTGAAAGATGCTAGTACAGGATCACAAGAAACAAGCACTAGCATTTTGAAAAATGTTTTAAGCAAAGTGCCTGAACATGTAACAGGACAGCTACCTTCTATTCCCAACTTAAAGAGATTAATTGCTAAAACTAAACGTGCTTCTGATCCAACTCTACCAACACCAGAAAGTTTTCAGGATATAAAAATATATCCAGAATATACCATTACACATAATGAGGAAAAATTCTTAATGTACGACAACAACAGTCATGACAAAAGAATTTTACTTTTTGCTACTAATAGTAATTTGCAAAAGCTTAAATCATGTGAAACATGGATGATGGACGGGACTTTTAAAGTTTGTCCCAAACCTTTCTATCAACTTTACACCATTCATGGGGAATACCAAGATACAAATATCCCTCTAATTTATACTCTGCTGCCAAACAAAACAAATACTACCTACGTTGAAATTTTAACAACGACCAAAGAATTAACTGATAATTACTATCCTCAAAGAATTGTAATTGACTTTGAAATGGCCATGATTCAAGCTATCCTTAAAATATATCCCCATACCTCCATACAAGGTTGTTACTATCACTACAACCAAAGCATATGGAGGCACTTACAAAAATCAACTTTAAGCATTGAATATTGTACAAATAGTAACTTTGCTTATCAAATAAAGAAGTTGATTGCATTAGCATATGTACCAACAACAGAAGTAGCTAACTACTACAATTTATTAATTGACAGCCCTTTCTACCGCACCAATGAAAAAATGCTAACTCCCTTCTTAGACTACTTTGAAGATACCTGGGTTGGAAGATTACATCGTTCAGGCCACCGTAGACAACCTAAATTTCAAATTCCATGGTGGAATGTCTATGCTAGTACAATAGCCCAGAAAGCTAAAACTAATAACGCAGTTGAAGGATGGCATAATGCCTTCCAAGCCACTTTAGGAAGAAGTCAACCAACACTTCACAAACTGATCCAAAGCATTAAAAAAGAGCAAAGCTACCAAGAACTCAGAATAGAGCAATCACTTTCAAAAATTGGCCCTAAACTAAGTAAACAAACATTAAACATGTACGAATATCTGCAGCAAAAAACTAGAATGTACCCAAGTATAGAAGGACTAGCATACTTAGATCTAATAGCTAAATCAATCCTTTAAATATACATTCCCAAAAAGTGAGCAAATTGTAATTAAAGATACTATGGATTTAAATGTCGTAATATTATGTCATGTAAAATGATCAATAATATATTTTTACAAGACATAATAATATAACATTTAACTAAACAGTAGACTATACCACAATGCAACCCAAAAGTAAATATCACTTTTACTTACGGTTCTGCTGCTGTAGAAAATGTTCCATGGTGATGATTTCCACAGGAATAATACCAAAAGCTATCCATATCCAATATCGAAAAATCCCAACAAAATGCAAAAAATACAACTGTTTGATAATACTCCCGTTGCAATCCACTCGAATTTGAAACCATGAAAAAGGTGATAAATCTTCACGAATCCAAAAAGTAGAGAC
This sequence comes from Lissotriton vulgaris, assembly GCF_964263255.1. Lineage (NCBI taxonomy): Eukaryota > Metazoa > Chordata > Amphibia > Caudata > Salamandridae > Lissotriton > Lissotriton vulgaris. Next base: position 133,270 of record NW_028249045.1, on the reverse strand, counting down.
CCCGAAAATGCAGGACATTTTCAAAAATATGTACCTGCTTTAAAAAAAACGTCACAGTCCATCTGCTCACCAAAACGAAGACCTGTAAATTATCGAAAACAAAACAAACCTCAAAACATTGGAAATACGCATAGCCTACACATAACATATAAGACATAAAAACAATATTAAATCATCCATTGATACAACAGTAAACGTTACTTGTGTTCGAACTACCTCACAAAGTACGTTCTCCATAACGACGCTAAATAACACGTAATTCGCACATAATATGTAAAGTACTACACATATCGACACGTACACACTACAACTATCACTAAACTTAAGTTAAATATCTTTAAAAGTAAAGTGAAACAAACTTACCTTCACCAACAAGAAACAGCTCCCAACCGCGAGCTTCCGTGTTCTAAAATGACCCAAACAACGATGTTGATAGAATAAAAAGTGAAGTTCCAAAAATAAAATGGCTGCATAATAAAAACTAAAATAGGACAAAATAGCCTTTAACTAAAAAATAAATTGTATTAAATAGCATAATATATGCAATATGTATTAATAAATATTTTTTTCTTGTTACAAAACATGAATATTGTAAAATAAACATTAATATGTTTAAAATAGTTATGTATTAATTGGTTATTATTCCAAAAATGTATTTCATTGTTAAATATTTTTCTCAGATATTACAAAATGTAAAATTATGTTATGTACATATCTTGATAAAAACAATGCCATTATAAATATGTAATATATTAAATTTTAATAATAATTATTAAAATTTAATATAATAATTTATGTATAATACAAACAGTATTTATGTTAAAAAATGCTATATAATTTGTGACCAAAAATTATGTCAAATGTTTTTTGAAAAATTGTAATATCTTTGCAATACCAAATTAAACTCTCAATAAAAATATTTTTTTTTAAATGTGTTTCTTAATTTAAACTCGTCATATTAATGTAAAAATGTTATAAAAATGTTTTTAATGTATATTTATGAAATGAATATTACTACATAACATATATTATTCTTATTAAAAATATTAAATAAATACTGCTGAATAAAAAATAATAAAAATTGTGCTGGATAGTAAACCATAATAAAATACTATTCTAACTCCAATCCAACATAACTCAGGGAAAGTGCTGTATAATCAACCATAATAATTTACTATTCTAACTCCAATCCAACATAAGTCAGGGAATGTGCTGGATAGTAAACCATAATAAAATACTATTCTAACTCCAATCCAACATAACTCAGGGAAAGTGCTGGATAATAAACCATAATAGTTTACTATTCTAACTCCAATCCAACATAAGTCAGGGAAAGTGCTGGATAGTAAACCATAATAAATTACTATTCTAACTCCAATCCAACATAAGTCAGGGAAAGTGCTGGATAATCAACCATAATAAATTACTATTCTAACTCCAATCCAACATAAGTCAGGGAAAGTGCTGGATAATAAACCATACTAATTTACTATTCTAACTCCAATCCAACATAAGTCAGGGAAAGTGCTGGATAGTAAACCATAATAAATTACTATTCTAACTCCAAACATAACTAAACTCAGAGAATGTGCTGGATAGTAAACCATAATAAATTACTATTCTAACTCCAAACATAACTTAACTCAGGGAATGTGCTGGATAGTAAACCATAATAAATTACTATTCTAACTCCAATCCAACATAAGTCAGGGAAAGTGCTGGATAGTAAACCATAATAAATTACTATTCTAACTCCAATCCAACATAAGTCAGGGAAAGTGCTGGATAATCAACCATAATAATTTACTATTCTAACTCCAATCCAACATAAGTCAGGGAAATTGCTGGATAGTAAACCATAATAAATTACTATTCTAACTCCAAACATAACTTAACTCAGGGAATGTGCTGGATAGTAAACCATAATAAAATACTATTCTAACTCCAATCCAACATAAGTCAGGGAAAGTGCTGGATAATCAACCAATAATAATTTACTATTCTAACTCCAATCCAACATAATTCTGGGAAAATGCTGGATAGTAAACCATAATAAATTACTATTCTAACTCCAATCCAACATAAGTCAGGGAAAATGCTGGATAGTAAACCATAATAAATTACTATTCTAACTCCAATCCAACATAAGTCAGGGAAAGTGCTGGATAATCAACCATAATAAATTACTATATGGCTGAGATACCCGCCACCCCCTCTCAACACGATCCCCAAAAGAAGGGAAACCGGAAACAGTTCTTCAAAGTTTTTGGATGTGGGAGGGAGTGACCCTCCCGCGGCCGTATTTATTAAAACAAAAATTAAACATTAAACGTTTCATATTATGTACAATTTCATTATCACATTTGCGATGTTTGGCTAATCTTAACATATTCTCTAATACAGAGGTTCTCCTAGCCGAACTAGCATCCTACAGAAACATTCTCTATAAACACTGAAATTGTACATCCTAACGTTTAAGGGCCAACGGCAAGGTCATAACCGGTGTCAAGATCCCTAACCAGACTTACCCCTCCCACTTGGGAAGGGCGACAGCACAGAGGCTTACCTCAAGTGCAACTACTAACAATTTCCCTTGACTTGTCGGGGGCACTTAAGACTCGACGCCATTTAAAGGTCGTTCGAATACTTGTGTGTGGTATCTAGAAGGTATCGTGGACCTCCCCCCACCCCACACAACTTACCGCATCTGCCGTCGCAGATGACCCTGGCCCCGGGAAATTCCTCAGGAGGGGGCTGTAACCCCTCCTACACAGGAAGGGGCCTTGACCGCCTTTCCTTAACTTCCGGCGACCCGCCCTTAGACGGGACCGCCTCCCCATTGAGGGGCCAATGGCCACCTCCCCCGAGCGCTCCCATCCGTGTTGGGTGACGCCCACTCATAGGGATCTACCAATTAGTGCTCACCGATCATGACCTTACCGCCTACCAAAAATAAATACGACAATTCGAACTTATGAAAACATTGGTCGCTACGACCGAAAGAGCATGCTCAAAAAGCAACACTACATCAAGTCCTTTTAATCGTAACAACCTAAATGATATTCACCATACTTTATTATGAAAAACAACAAAACTGATACTTTCACAACCTGTAAACGAAAAAGGAAGAATATACTTAGAAAATCCACTTTATTGCACAACAACTTGCTGTCCTCAGGGGCTGGTGGGTGGGTCAAAATTGGCTCTTTGTTCTGTCCCGAGCTCACGTGTAGCGAGGAGGTGCAGCTTCGGAGCACAAGAACAAGAGGACGTCTTCTGGCCTTGCGTCTCCTTTTATCCGTCTTCAGGGCGGGCGTAAACCCGCCCCTGCCCGTCCCGAGGGCGTGGCTGGCTGCGTCAGTGTCTAGGCCAGCCCACTCTAGGGCGGGAACAGGCGCGCCCCGGCTACGCCGCTTCGGGCATACCAGCCGAGACGCGCCTCCCGCCCAAAAATGGCTTCCCGGGGGGATCGAGGCACTCCGCCATACGTTCGGGGGGACCGAGTGGTCGCCCCTTTCCATATGGCTGAGATACCCGCCACCCCCTCTCAACACGATCCCCAAAAGAAGGGAAACCGGAAACAGTTCTTCAAAGTTTTTGGATGTGGGAGGGAGTGACCCTCCCGCGGCCGTATTTATTAAAACAAAAATTAAACATTAAACGTTTCATATTATGTACAATTTCATTATCACATTTGCGATGTTTGGCTAATCTTAACATATTCTCTAATACAGAGGTTCTCCTAGCCGAACTAGCATCCTACAGAAACATTCTCTATAAACACTGAAATTGTACATCCTAACGTTTAAGGGCCAACGGCAAGGTCATAACCGGTGTCAAGATCCCTAACCAGACTTACCCCTCCCACTTGGGAAGGGCGACAGCACAGAGGCTTACCTCAAGTGCAACTACTAACAATTTCCCTTGACTTGTCGGGGGCACTTAAGACTCGACGCCATTTAAAGGTCGTTCGAATACTTGTGTGTGGTATCTAGAAGGTATCGTGGACCTCCCCCCACCCCACACAACTTACCGCATCTGCCGTCGCAGATGACCCTGGCCCCGGGAAATTCCTCAGGAGGGGGCTGTAACCCCTCCTACACAGGAAGGGGCCTTGACCGCCTTTCCTTAACTTCCGGCGACCCGCCCTTAGACGGGACCGCCTCCCCATTGAGGGGCCAATGGCCACCTCCCCCGAGCGCTCCCATCCGTGTTGGGTGACGCCCACTCATAGGGATCTACCAATTAGTGCTCACCGATCATGACCTTACCGCCACAGGTCCGGATAGTTGACCGGCTATCCGGACCCCCCACCAAACTCCTACCTAAAGGTCATGTTTTAACGATTTTAACCAAGCTAGGAAGTCACCTATGAGTAACTCATTGCCCACCCTCGACAAATGCACACCATCCCCCAAATACATACTGTCATCATTAATACAACTATGCGAGATCGAATGCAATGTCTTGGAACGGAACAACCGACTCACTTTGTTATTCAATTTTTTAACGGAATGATTCAAAGCAGGGATCGAGATAGCCCCCCGCCACACTTTTCGTGGGATCATATGAGACCACGCAATTATACACCCCGGAACTCTCCTTGCTAACCAACTTACCGTGGAAAGCATAGCCTCCAGGAGAAGTCGTCTACCGGTGGTGACTAGATCATTGCCCCCCAAATGTACTATGACTATGGACGGCGGTGACCTCATCCGCTCTAACAAACCCTCAAAAAATGCCTGAAACTGGTCAATACAGAGACCGCCCCTTCCGTAGAAGGACACTCTGTACCCGTATTCCCCAGGTACGTGAATCATATCACCTGCTTTGAATACGTCTGCGGCCCGTCTCACGTATGAGTGGCCTACAACCCACACCTCCTTTCTCTCAGCCGGTGATGTGTGACCGCTGGCCTGGTGTTGGGTCAACTGCACAGTCCGCCCTGCCGCGTAGGCTTGCGCAACTGAAAACAAACAAAAGACAAGAAGCGTGAGTACATGATTACAGCTTCACAACATGTGCAATCGCACATACCTCTTATAACAATTGGAGGACCAACGCCCCACCCGTTTCACTTGTTCTACATTAAGACCCCTGGCTGTAGCTTCTGTGGCAGCCCCTATACGAAAGGAATGGGTCCCAAATTCACCCGGGTCCAAGCCCGCTGCGGCAATGGCCATTGCAAGCACCCGCTGAAACTGAAACCTCGTCAGCGGGGTGGCGTCTACATGCCTCAACAATGTCCCCCCCCATGATGCCACCCTTCGTGCTAGGTAATCTTCTAAGCACTGAACCGGACACATGGATGACTCGGGGATCCTGCGAATGATCGTGCAGTCCCCCCCCCCATCTTGGTCAGTCTTGGACCTGAGAAAGGAGACAATCATCGCATCACCCCTGATCTGAACCTGCTCCCTGCACAAGCCCCCCGTCACATCCCGTTTGTTCCTTGCAACTAGCTCACTAACTCTCATAGCCCCGTGAAATGCCAGCATAAATGCAGTCCGGAACAAACAGGTCTCGAACGGGGACGAGCATGTGTTAGGGAGTGTGGTCAGCAACTGGGACAACCTGTCTAGACCTATCGGTCGTCTTACGTCTACTCTGCGACCCTCCAGACGTTGCCACCCACGCAGCGCTTTCTGTACCGTAAAAGACGCTGTCGGGTCCAGGATGCCATGGGCCCTGGCAACAAAGGAAATGGCGGCACGATGCCTTTGGGCCGTGGCCACCGATTTCCCAGCCCTACGTAAGGACATCAGGAAAAGTACTACCAACTCCTCCTGCCCCCAAAGTCCCCCTCTCTCTGCCCCCAAAAAGGCTAAATAGGCCTGGAACGCCCCTTCATATGCCTTCCTTGTCCTGGGTGCTAGACTCTCTCCCACGAGGTGACGAAGTTCGGGGCACCGAGAGACCAGAGAGCTTCGGGGAAGGGTGCCGGGACATGTTTTGCTCTGAATACCACGTTCAGTTGCATACACAGTAAGACAATTTCTTTGAGCAGCCTCAAAATCAATTTACAACGGGCTGCCTGACTATTGATGCATTCTACCACGGTCATATTGTCGGACCAGAACACAACAGAATGATCTCTGAACCCTTCTGGCCAGGTTCTCAGGGCCACCAGAATGGGAAATAATTCGAGGAAAGCGATGTTACTTGTCAGCCCCTTCTCGTGCCACCATAGGGGCCACTTCTGTGCCGACCATTTTGTGCCGAAGATGGCGCCAAAACCTACGCTTCCTGCTGAATCTGTCCATAGCCCAAGCTCATCGGAGGACATGACTGGCTTGTTCCAGACAACTCGGCCATTGAAGTCCGCCAAGAATGCTAACCAAATCCGCATGTCCTGGCGGACCTCAGTCGATAACCTTGTGCGATGATGACCCTCCTTCAGGCCAACCATCGCTTGGGCAATTGAGCGGGAAAAGGGGCGAGCCATTGGTATCACTCTCAAGGCAAAGTTCAACTTTCCCACTAACTGTTGCAACTGATGCAGTGTAACCTTGGATGCAGTTAAACATACTTGGAGGGCTGCCCTGAATTTCGACACCTTGCTAGCTGGTAAACGGAAGCACCCCTCCCTTGAGTCCAACTCGATCCCCAGAAACTCGAGGCAAGTCGTGGGACCCATAGTTTTACCCGGTGCCAACGGCACGCCGAGATGACCCATTAACACACAGAATTCGTCTAAAGCCTGGGCACATTCGGGACTACCGGCGGGGCCAAGGAACAGAAAGTCGTCAAGGTAATGCATTACATTTCGGAAACCCGCTGTCTCAGTGAACACCCACTGCAGGAAAGTACTGAATTGCTCAAAGTAAGCACATGAAATAGAGCAACCCATTGGCATACACCTATCCATGTAAAATGACCCCTGGAACCCGAATCCCAAAAGACGCTGATCGTCTGGGTGTACCGGGAGCAACCGGAACGCTGACTCGATATCAGATTTCGCCATCAACGTCCCGTGCCCCAGGCGATTCAAGATGGCTACTGCCTCATCAAAAGATGCGTATCGCACCGAACAAACTTCTGGATCAATTGCGTCGTTCACCGAAAGACCTCGTGGAGCAGACAGATTATGGATCAAACGGAACTCACCCGGGTCCTTCTTGGGGACCACCCCTAACGGAGAACAAACGAAACCTGGTACCGGGGGTTCACTAAACGGGCCGGCGACCCGTCCCCGGCTAACCTCTTTCTGAATTTTCTCTTGCACTACCGATGTATGTTGTAAAACGGAAAGTTGATTTTTGCACGTCCCTACACCCTGAAAGTCCCCTACCGGGATGCGGAAACCATGTGTAAAACCGTTCCGTAGCACCCCGGCAGAAGTACGATCCGGGTATTCGCTGAGCCAGGGAATCATTGCCAAGGTATCAATCGGGGTTGGTAAAGGCGCCCCTCGGCCTAGCTTAGACCTGTTTGGCGCCCCCCTTACCCCCATTCTCACCCGTTCTGGCTCTGCACGATGACTCAGGATGGGACGACCCACACGTACTACACTCGTGTTTGAACTTACACGATCCCGGAGGCCTGGTACATTTCCCCTTGTTGAAATTAAAACAGAAACCCTTTTTCCCTGTATTGCCTGCGGACCTTGACTGGTCGTCGGTGCTCGTACTTGGTCGAAAGGGCGTCCCCACATTTTGGCGGGAGTAATCAACAACATTGCTCCCGACCAATGGCATTCTTAACATTCCTGATTCTTTCATTTTGTCCCAAGTTAACGAATCGTAACAATCCCAAGTCAAACTCTTGTTATGTTCCTTTTCCTTTCTGAACAGATTGTCATAACAAAACCAATGGTTACCTTGATACGTTGTCGAGTAACCCATAATTCGTGATTGGTAAACGGGAAACTCAGGGAGCAACTCAGGCCTACGTTCCCCCAAAATCGATGTGAAAATACCCCATGCATTGCCCCAGTTGCCAATGTTCTCATTAACCTTAAAGGCGGCCATTTTTGCGCGCCAAACACTCGGATGCATCAAGTCCTTCTGACTTTTCACATGCTCCACATCATAATGATCAACAAGCAGGGAAAAAATATTCACGTACTCTCCCGCCCAGATCTTTTCTTTTATAGCTAACGGCACATGTTGTCCCAATCTCTCTCTACGAGAGGGTGCTGACTCGTCCCTTGCAATCGGCAATGGCCGCTTACCTGCACCGGACGCAGCTTCTGCCGCTTGCGGCTTGTCTATCCCCGCCACTCTAGCTGCCTCTTTCTTCTCACGAAGCCCTTTTATCAGCGCCTGTGCCTCGGCAGCCGTGGCGCCATCACCACTATCCCCCAACCACGCTGCTAGCTGTGCTGCCAGCTCGGGGGGCATGTCTTCCTTGGATGTCGGGGAGACGACCCCCGGGATTGGATTCCCCTCTATCGGTACTGGGGTCGGCGCCTCGAGAGGGGCAGAGGGAACCGGGACGTCCCCACCGGCTGGAACCTTTCTCGGCCTCTTAGGTCTCCCTCCAGCCGGCGAAGGGCCCGAACCCTCCTCCCCATCTCGCTCCGCCAACCGTTTCTTTATGTCGGACATATCTTTAAAGAGTGCCCGAACCATCTGGTCAGTCGTCATTCTCTTTTCGCCTTTCCTGGGCATCTTCTTCGACGAAGTATCTGGAAGACAAAGAAAAAGATCAAAAACGCTCAAAATTGGCTCTTTGTTCTGTCCCGAGCTCACGTGTAGCGAGGAGGTGCAGCTTCGGAGCACAAGAACAAGAGGACGTCTTCTGGCCTTGCGTCTCCTTTTATCCGTCTTCAGGGCGGGCGTAAACCCGCCCCTGCCCGTCCCGAGGGCGTGGCTGGCTGCGTCAGTGTCTAGGCCAGCCCACTCTAGGGCGGGAACAGGCGCGCCCCGGCTACGCCGCTTCGGGCATACCAGCCGAGACGCGCCTCCCGCCCAAAAATGGCTTCCCGGGGGGATCGAGGCACTCCGCCATACGTTCGGGGGGACCGAGTGGTCGCCCCTTTCCATTCTAACTCCAATCCAACATAAGTCAGGGAAAGTGCTGGATAATAAACCATACTAATTTACTATTCTAACTCCAATCCAACATAAGTCAGGGAAAGTGCTGGATAGTAAACCATAATAAATTACTATTCTAACTCCAAACATAACTAAACTCAGAGAATGTGCTGGATAGTAAACCATAATAAATTACTATTCTAACTCCAAACATAACTTTACTCAGGGAATGTGCTGGATAGTAAACCATAATAAATTACTATTCTAACTCCAATCCAACATAAGTCAGGGAAAGTGCTGGATAATAAACCATACTAATTTACTATTCTAACTCCAATCCAACATAAGTCAGGGAAAGTGCTGGATAGTAAACCATAATAAATTACTATTCTAACTCCAAACATAACTAAACTCAGAGAATGTGCTGGACATTAAAATTAAAAATAATTACTATTCTAACTCCAAACAAACTTATATCAGTGAATGTGCAGGATAGTAAACAATATACATATTTCAAATAAAATTTCGTGACAATTTCAAATTTTAATTTCTAAATTTCGAATTCTGATTAAATTTCTAAATTGTTCTTAATTTTCTATATTTTTTAATACATATTGTCTCATTTACTACCCACCCTTATCCCCTATTATACCAATAACCCACTACTAAAATATTATTATGAAATTTTACACTATCATTACAAAAAAAAATTCGTAAATAATTCTAAATTTTATTGATAAATTTCTATTTCTGAAATATTTTCGAATATTTTATTATGTAACTTTTTATTTTATTTTTTTTTCTAATTACTACCCACCCTTAGCCCCTAAAATACCAATGACCCACTACTAAAAATTAATTTTGAGTTATTAATTAATGATTACAAATAAAATTTCGTCATAAATTCTATTTAGAAATTTTAAATTTCGAATTCTGAATAAATTCCTATTTTAATCTTTTTTTATATTAAATTTTAAATTACTGCCCACCCTTATCCCCTATAATACCAATAACCCGCTACTAAAATTTTAACAAATCTTTTGTAAAAATAAATTTTATTTTTAAATTATTAATAAAAATATTTTTCTAAGTTTTTTAAAAACATATATATATTTTTTTTTTTAAACACATTATATATTTTTTTCTATATTATATACAACGATTTTATTTTTTTGTCGATATTATATTCAACGATTTTTTAGTCAACGATATTCTATTCATCGATATTTTTGTTTGACGATATTTATGTCATTCTAACAAAACGATATTTTTGACAACGATATTTACTAAGACGATATTTTTCTCTTTCGATATTATTACCACGATATTAATGCTAGTCGATATTTTCCCGTCGATATTCTATCTTAATACCGGATGAGACTGAAGAGGCTGAGACAATGAGGGTAGCGCCACCCAACAACCAGGAATTGGATGAGACAGAAGACATCAGCCTTCCTACATCCCAATCCCTCGCCAGCACTATACCAAATTCGTACACACCTACATCAACAAACGAACTCCCAACAACACAGGATTTATCTAACTCCATCAACCTCCCTACACCTCACGCTAATACAACACCAGCGGCTTACAGACCCTCAACCTCTAACACGATCTTACCAACTCAGAACATAGCCAACACCAACGACACACCTAATGGAGATGGAATAGACAATCAAAAAGAGAAGATAAAGAAAATGGCAGCGCAACGAAGAACCGTGCCAAAAAGGAGAAGAGTTGAGCGGATGTACAGATCGGCCGCCCCAAAGAAACCCCACCAGATCAAGAAGGACTTTAATAAGCTTCAAAAACTTGTGAGCATGCTAACACAAGCCACGATGAATACCGTACAGGCGATAGAAAAAATCGAAGAGAGGACGGCGAACATTCACGCCAAAGTCACAGATATCCAAAATCTTGTACATTCCTCACACAGAAAGAGCATCGAGGCAACAATGCGATTAAAACAGAGAGACAACCGACCAGACAGGACGGAATCATTATCTAAAGAGGAAACGCTGGCCTTAATCCGAACATATGACCTATCGGACCACAAGGAGGAAGAGAGAATCCAAACAGTCCCACTAGACGTTAACAGAACAGCGAGAAAAAACGATAGAACATCCAACCCCCACAATTTACAGCACATACAGCTAACACCAAACGAAGCCGAAAATGTGAACGCTAGTAAAAAAGAAAAACATCTATCCTGTCTACTACTCAACTGCCGATCAGCGACCAAACATGCATCGGACGTAGCGGACCTCATCCTCAACAAGGACATCGACCTGGCAATCCTTACAGAAACTTGGCTTAAGGAATACTCATCCCCAACCATGGATCTATTGATACCACCGCAATTCAACGTTCTGAGACTGGATAGACACGGAAAGCTAGGGGGAGGGATAGCCTGTATTCATCGATCTGACATAGAGGTTAAACAAATTCAGGCCGACCCACTTGAATCCTGTGAGTATCTTGGTCTTAACATAAGATCAACTAACACTCAATGGTGCAACCTGCATACTTTTTACCACCCTCCAGGAGATAACACAAAGTTTATAGCAGAATTAATGGAGATCATAACAGCCAACTCTAACGACGCTGCCAATAACATATTCCTAGGCGACTTCAACCTGCATTGGGAGAACTGCAAAGACAAACAGGTCAACATGCTTAAAGGTTTCCTCACTGAACTAAACCTCACTCAAGCGTGCACACTGCCCACACATTCTAAAGGAGGGACGTTAGACTGTATAATCTCAAGAAACAAAGTTGCAACAATCCACTCCATAACACCATGTGACTGGTCTGATCATCACGCTATAAATTTCATGATACCCGAAACGAGAAAAGGTAGGACCAGGCAACCTGTCAAGACCAAAAAATGGACTCGAGACACAAAAGAAGCAAATATGGAACTACTGGTCGAAAGCTGTGAAAGAGACTTAAAGCCACCCAACAACCTGGAAAAAGTTAACGAGCTGACGGAACACTACATAACAACTGTCGAAAATATCGTTAATAACACCATGCCATTAAAATTGAAACGAATCTCAGAAAAGAACAAAAACCCGTGGTTTAACGAAGCACTAAATGAAGATAGACGCAAACTGAGAATGGCCGAAAGAAAATGGAGGCAACACCCATCATCTCCTGAACTGGAAGCCCTCAGAAAAACAAGGAAACAATATAATAAAAAGATCATCAACTCAAAAAAGGAATTTATAAGAGCAGAACTGGATAATGCCAAAAACAGGCCATGAAAACTATTTGAAATCCTAAAGGAGCAATCAAACAAACTAGCCAAAACAGTGCAAGAAAATTCAAAAACATCCCTAAGCTGTGATGATTTCTCCACATTTTTCACCGAAAAGGCCAAAGCACTCGAAATAGAGCTTAAAAACTCGGCGTTGAACCTTCCCAACGAACCTTGGTCTACAAATGATGCCAACTCTACAACGGATTGCACTATGGCAAAAAACAAGGCGAGCTGGGAAACATTCGAACTGTACGACCAACACACGATTGCCAAGACGCTCTCAGGAATCAAACCTAACAACCACCACCAAGACCCTCTGCCTGCAAAATGCGTAAAAGAAATCAATCACATCCTGATTCCATTATGGACCGAAATAATAAATGCGTCACTGTCACAAGGGATCCTTCCCGACTGCCTAAAAACTGGTCAAGTCGTTCCCATAATCAAAAAACCCACAGCAGATACTTCAGATCCAAATAACTTTCGCCCAGTGACCAACATCCCTTTACTGGCCAAGTTGACCGAGAAATGTGTGCAGAACCAATTGAGCCAACACATCAACAAATTCTCCTTGCTAGATGAATGCCAATCAGGATTCAGAGCAGGGCACAGCACTGAAACAGCGATTCTCCACATTACCGATGACGCACTACAGGCCCTTGACCAAAATCAATCATGCTTACTGATTCTCCTTGACTTGTCATCGGCATTTGATACGGTAAATCATGAAGCATTACTGACCAGGCTACGGGACAGGATGGGAATATCGGGAATAGTGCTGAAATGGTTCGAGTCCTTTTTACAGAACAGAACACAGCGCTTCCTGGTTAACCAATCAATCTCCCTTCCTTGCCCTACCACAATTGGAGTCCCCCAAGGATCGACATTATCCCCAGATCTGTTTAACCTATACGTCGAGCCACTCACAGAAATTCTCCAAAAATCTCAAATATCCTATCACATGTATGCTGACGACACGCAAATTTACGTAAAGATCGGATCCATAAAAGAATTGGAATTAATGAATGAGACACTAAAAATGACACTTCAATGGTTAACGGCAAACCACCTGAAGCTGAATGCACATAAAACAGAGTTCCTACTAATCTCTCCACCAAAGAGGAATATAGAAATAATGGAATGGATGAAAGTCGTGACTGCGCTAAACTGCGCCCCAACCCTTGTCAACTCAGCCAAATCTCTAGGAATCATCTTAGATGAGAATCTAGACATGAAAGCCCACATTAACTCAATGGCGAAAAGTGCCCGCTTTCACTTGAACTACCTAAGAAAATTGAAACCATTCATCACAGAGTCAGACCTCAAATTGGCAATCCAATCCTTAGTTATTTCGAGGATTGAATATGGGTGCACCACCTTGGCTGGATTACCAAAAATGTCCACAGCACCACTGAAAGCCTGCCTTAACGCTGCAGCAAGACTTATCACCGGAACTAGGAAATATGACCATATATCCCCGCACCTGAAAGCATTAAACTGGCTACCTTATGAAGCAAGAATCCAAATAAAGATAGCATGTATCACACATAAAGCATTACACGACAACACCCCAAGATATCTAGCAAAGAAAATTCAGCTGTCCAGTAGCAACCGACCATCTAGGAGTGCTGGGGAGCTGCTATTACGACCAGCCTTCTTCCGAAAGAAAAAAACCTATGACAGAGCGTTCTCAGGAGCGGCCCCCAGAATATGGAACTCACTCCCTCCAAACATCAGGAAGACCAGAATCTGGTAACATTCAAACGGGAAGTGAAGAGCCTGCTGATGAATAGATACATTACTTAGCGAAGATCACTAAACATGGATCTGCTATAATTCTGCCTTAGTACAGATCATGTACGCCATCAAAATGGGAGGCACAGACAATTCTATAATGGAATACGTATCCTATGATATGGGAACAATCCAAAGGCCAATAGGAATGGAGATTTGATTTGAACAGGAGAACAGCATCTTTCATGAACTTATACCGTGCTACCTCATACATGAACCTATACCGTGCTACCTCATATTTGTTATATATACATGTTTTGTTATTATTTAATCATAGCATATTTACTTATGCTAACGTCACATGTGCTACGTATATATATGTCATCTACCTCACTGCGATTGCTTGCTAACTGCTTATACATATGTTAACCTTGTTTCCTTTTCTTATTTCATGTTAAGCGCTCTGATACCCACGGGTCTTGTTCGCGCTATACAAAACTCTATAATAAATAAATAAATAAATAAATAATAGTTGGGTGTTGCAAGAAACTAGCCTCTTTGATGACACCACTCTCTGGGATGAATGGTGTGCATAGCAGGGTGTGTGGAAGGGCTGGCCTCTCTTCTGACAGCTGCTCCCAAGGCAACTGGAATATGTAGTAGGGTGTGGCTCTGATCTCTTCCAAATGTGAACAAGAACTATAAACTCCAGTAATACTGTTTTTACAGTGACAAAGTCTGCATACCTGAGTGCATTCAGATATCACCTACTCTTTTCTACTTTTCCCATTCAGCAAGAAGCCAGAGGTCGCAACATTCAAAAATAATCAGTTCCATTTTATTCATCACAGTAATTATGCCTTGCAAACCTCCTAGGGGGGCAGGATACTTTTCTCCCAGTACAGTATATTACCAACTCACCTACTTCTTTTTACTTTCCACAATCCCACAAGAGTCCCACGAGATCAGGATTTTTAAAAGAACCAATGCACTTTTATTTTCATTACAGTAACTATGCCTTACAGACATCCTCTCAAAATCTAGGGGGACAGGATTCCTTTCTCCTGCCCTCTTATAGAGCTTTTTTACTTCATTCCTACAACACCTGCAATTTTTCACAGTTAACAGTAATGGCGGCCATTTTATTTCTAAACATCCAACAGCCAACCAATCAGAGTGTTCGCACCAAGGGGACTCATGGAGGTACCTGGAAGGCTAGTTGGCCCCCACTGACCCTCGGTATTGAAGGGGAATTAATTCCCCAACTTACAACGCACCAGGGGGCGCGTTTGCACAGAGCTGAAGGAAGGGGCGGGCCTGAGGTGACTTGTGTGCAAACACGCCCTGTGTCATGTTTTAAGTTGGGGAATTCATTCCTCTTCAATCCTGAGGGTCCCTGGGGGCCAACTAGCCCACCTGGTACCTCCAGTATGCACCAGGGAACTGTGTTGCGAAGAGGTGTTCAGAGGCCACGCCCCTTTTTACACCTCTCTGCAACATGGGCAACTGCTAAGATACAGTTACCCATGTGGAAAATCAATCAGCTTTGGTTTTTGGAAGAGAGCTCTCTCTTCCAAAACACAAGCAGAGTTTGCTATGACAGGGTAGGAGCCACAAGGCTCCCGCCCTGTCATAGCAAAATGCAGTGTCCGAGGGGTGAACCCCCCGGGACACTGCAGGAGCCAGCCCTGGGGACTGGCGGTCCCCAGGGCCATCACTGGCTCCAGGAGGGGGGCCGCGCGACCCCCTCCCAATCTGTACATAGCCCCAGGAAGGTGGTAGTCCCTGGGGCTTGGGGGGTCCTTAACGGGACCCCTAATTTACATATTAGTGCCCCGGGGAGCACAGGTACATTTTTTATATGTTATTTTATAGTTAGTTGGACATTTCACTCGTACAAAACCAGAGAAATTCGGCCGTTATAGTTAGTAGAGCTAACTATAATTCGCGCCCCCGCAATGCACTGCAGATAACGTCACATATTGCATCACTCATGACATGGTTAGGGACATCACTGATGACATCTCAAATGACATCAATGATTAAATCATCCAGTGAATGTGTGTTTCTTTAAAGTTTAAATATGTTATATATATATATATATATATATATATATATATATATATATATATATATATATATATATATATATATATATATATATATTATACCAAGGTGCATTGAAGAATGAGTGGGTGCATAAGTGTCTGAATGGATGATCTAGTAGGTGCCTGACTGATTGTATAAGTGCTGATTAAGCGTATCTTACTGAATGCATGGGTTAGTGAGTAAACTGTGTAAATGACTGTATCAGTCTGTCAGTTGTTGTATAAGCGGCTGCATTGGTTGATGAGTAGCTACATGACTGTCTAAATGGGTTATTGATTGATTGTCTGAGTAACTGTATGGGTCTCTGAGTGACTTTGTGAGTGGGTAAGGGGTGGATGTCTCTGTGCATAGATGTGTGAGTGGGTGATTCACTGGCTGTATGGTTTCAAGAGTGCATCTGTAAATGGCTGTATTGGGGGTGAGTGTGTCTAGGGGTGTGTTGGTTGGTGAGTGAATTCATGTCCCACTGGTATATGTGTGAGTAACTACACATGTGAAATGTAGTATATGTGAGTTTTGGGGTACATAAATGACTATACATCAGAGTGAGTCATTGTGAGAGTGGCTGTATGGATGATAGTCTGCTTGTATGAGTGATTGTATAAGAGAGTAAGTGTGTGTTAGTATTTGTATATTTAAGTAAGGTGGTCTGTGTATAACTGTATAGGTGAGTAAATGGATGTGATTGATTCTTTGCATGACTGAGGACGTGTGTGAGTAAGTCTATGGATGATTGGCGGTGTGTGAGTGTATGTATAGGTGTATGAGTGCATATGATAGTGCTATATTGATGAGTGACTGCATGTATGAGTTACCGTATGGGTGAATGAGTGGATGTGTGTGTAAACCTAAGAATCAGTGAGGTCTTATGTAGTAACTGGTATTGGTGTGTCAATGGATTCGAAAATTGTAGTCTGTATTTTAGAGTGGGTGTATCAAAGGTTATATTAGGATACGAAGAGGTGCATCAGATAATCACATGGATGATGTCTTCAGTGATGTCATTTGAGATGTCATCAGTGATGTCACTGACCATGTCATGAGTTGTAATATGTGACCTCATCAGCAGTGCATTGAGGGGTGTGATTTATAGTTAGAACTACTAACTATAATGGCCAATTTCTCTGGCTTTGTACGAGGCTTTTTAAATACTAATTTCTAATTATAATGTTCATTAAACCTATGTTATTTTAGTGATATTTGGAATTTTAATATCTTAAAATTAGTTTTTGTAATTTTTTGTGTTTGTAATATAAAATATATAATGTCTTCTTTTTTATTAAATGCTAAAATATTTTATTTTTTTGAGAAAAAAGTGGAGTTGCGCACCCATCTTGTACCTATCTCGGTGTGTGCACAGATTCAAACCGCCATATTGGTGAAGTTGTGAAGGATGCGCGTTTCAGCCAGCCCACTCCACTTACTTTTACAAGGAACGAACAACAACTCTACATGTCCCAGGTCTTGCCAGTAGTGATCTGCTGATGACAGGTCTAGTTGTCAGCATGCCACCGCCACTCTCTCACGTCTGGTTTACACCCACACGACACCCATGCAGCACAGGCATCACAGGACATGTCACCCTGCAAATAAAAAGGGCCGGGCACAAGTGCTCAATGCCATTTCCATTCTCTCCCATGACTTGAAAGACACAGTGTTGGTGGTAGCTGAGGCACTGTGCACGACACTGGCCTCCCGCCATGTGGCGATGACTTGAGTTAGTACCACCAGAGCTCAGCGGGTGTGCAGCCTGCGATGATGCGTAGACCTCGATACACCATCCTGGCAATCAAAACCCGATTTGAATTGTGAGCTCGGCTGGACCGCTTGTACTCCACACAAAGATTACTCCACAGTGCGGTGCATTGATATGTTCTCGCCCATTGCAATATCAAGACCCATAATCAAATGTGCGACCTTCTGGCTCCCAAGGACGTGGGCCGCGTCCTTGGAGGTCGCTTAAGCATGTCGTGGGCCCTCTTGGACAGACGCTGGTGGTGGAAGGTGAGCAGAGAGGCTTGTTTGCGCAGCAGCGGGCAATCACCTCTGGGCGATGGGAATGGATGGTGTGGAGCAGCCTGGGTGCGCAGGGGCAGGCAGACAACTCTAGGCGGTGGGAGTGACGGTGTGCAACGGCCTGGGTGTGCAGGGGCAGGCAGACACCTCTGGGCGATAGGAGTGGATGGGGTAAAGCAGCCTGGGTGCGCAGGGGCATCACAAGGATGAAGGCGTGCGCAGTTGTATGTACTCTGCCATTACAGATTCTAAAGTATGTTTCAGATGAGTGAGTTTGAGGGCTGTAGTGTTTCCCGGCACGTGGTTGGAAACACACTGGTGGCGAAAAGGTGAGCTTGGAGGGTTTTATCTGCAGTGTCTGCACTCACTCTCCATCTCTTCATTTCTCTCTCTCAAACTCTTTCTCTATTTCTCTTCCTCTCTCGTTCACACTTTCTCTTGTTCTTCCTCTCTCTCTCACTGTTTCTCTCTTTCTCTCTGTCTTACTCTCTCTCTCTCACTCTTTCTCTCTCTCTTCCTCTCTCTCTTTCTCTCTCTCCTTTGATGGGTGCATGCTACACAATCTTATCTTGCTATTTGTCTTCCAGGCTATGATTCACAGATTGTCGAGGGATGACACGCCATGGCTGTACCTACTTTTATTTTCTTGTTTTTGTTTAAATAAAATGTCTTATATGTAAATCCATAGATGACTGATTCTTATTTGTCCAACCTCACATGCATCTAGTGCGGTCCGCCCAGAGCTCGCATCATTGCAGGCTACACACATGCTCAGTGCATCACGTGCCACTAACTCAGTGCACCACATGTCATTGTCATGTACCCTTATTAAGGCAGAATTCATTAGACAAAAGACATTGCTACCAGTACAACCCACCTGGACCACACATCATCACAGGCTGCGCACACGCTGAGTGCTCCTGATGCCACTAACTGTACCACTCAACTCAACGCCATGTGGCTGTGGGCCCTTGCTGACTGCTGTCTCAGGCCTACACTGTGGACAGTGGTCCAAGTATAAAAGAGAAGGTGCGCCAACATGAAAGTCAATGTGTATCCAAACAATATCCTTTTAGTATCCTTGCTTCAAGAACTGGTTTTATATCACTTATAGATTTAGTACAATGACCAAATAAATCTTGCAAGTCAAAAGGAACAATGAATGGCAGTCTACACTGTGGACAGCAGAGGTCACAGTTCGAATTCAGTTTTGATTTATTAATTGCAGAGTGAACTGTACTCTATGTCCTCGGATTTTTTCAAAAGGAAGTGACAAAAAGCATTTCTCAATGTCAAATCAAATCAAATCAAAAGAAGCTTTATTCGGTTTCAGTTTCAAGAATCAATAAAAGCACATTAAAATATAAAGCAAACATTACATAGCTTTCATTATTACATTAGATAAAAACTCATTTCATAAATACAGGGAGAAACTAAACCGATTGGCGCTAAATTCCAATATAAAAGCAAGTCAATTCATTGACAATCTAAGACGCAGAAGGCTCTTTAAAAAAGATTGTCACACTATACAGAGTGAAATCGTCCTCCAACATTTGTAAGCTAAGTAGGGCGGGTCTACATTGTCTCAGTCCCCATTTTTAAATAAGCTGAGTAGATACCTTCACCTGATTGTGGTGTAAAATTTACAAAATAGGATGCAGCGTAACATGGATTGTTGAGATACATCGTCACAAGGACAAGCGGTCAGGGATCTTGACCAGGAGTTAACCTCGGGGAAAGTGGTTAATCTAAAGAAGCTGCCCCCCCTAAAGCGAGTTAGCAGCATACGGGAATAGAGTGATTACCAAGTATCTCTGAAGACCTTGGCCATCTGACATCAAATGATTTTGCATGACAGACACTTTCTTACTCTCCAGCTGCTCTCCAGCTGCCACCTAGTCTCTTCCAGGTAAGTAAGACATATGACCTTCAGTTTCTTCCTAGAAATGTCTATCATACTAGACGGATTGTCAAAATATTCCTGATGGCCAATGGCTAGGAAATATCTCACATACCTGAACCACTCTATTCTCTTGCTTCCCTGGAGGTTCATACAATCCTGCATAATATTCCTGTTTAGCCCTGTCTCTTGGGAAACCCACACCCTGTGCCACAACAGGATTGGGCTCATCTTAATGAGGTCTGACACATAGACTAGGCCCAACTCCCTGTGTACAACATTAAGTGGAGGTTCATTTAGGAACGGCCAGGAGATAACGAAGAAAGGGATTTTCATAAGCCTGGATCTTGGCGATGTCAGTGATGCCCCATATGCCTGCTCAATAAATTACAGTGGACACACACTTGGCCTTGTAGATTTCTATCAGAATTTTTACTGGTCTTCCCCCTAGCTTGATAGCGAAATTGGGTATAGCACCTATTGCACACGAGAAAGCTAAAGTTCTAGCATTTGCTGCTGCAACCCAGGAACCATTATTTGCAAAGTTTATGCCCAGGTAAGTGAAAGTTTTAGTTTCATCTATCTTAGCATCGGCCAAATAGATTTTACAATGTGCCTTGCTTTTTTTGGTACAAAAGGGGATGATGGACGGAGCGTTCGAGCAAATCAAACACTCACCCCCAGTAGACTGATCTGGGTTTAATCCCTCACCATTCTTTAGCTCACTCAGCCACCCCAGTTCAGACATGGCCATATGCAAATCAGTCTGACCCTGTGCCTCATGGGAACAGTCCAGCCCGAACTGCCAAGCCATGTCTTCCCTGGACCGGAAACAAGCATCCTGGGACCGGTTTCGGATTCATAATCCTCATCAGCCAGGCTATCTTGAATCCAGTGACCAAGTGAGCAAGGGACTTACGTCTGAGCATACCCTGCCAACTTAGGGCGAACAAAGCGATACAAAAGGGGATGATGGACGGAGCGTTTGAGCAAATCAAACACTCACCCCCAGTCGACTGATCTGGGTTTAATCCATCACAATTCTTTAGCTCACTCAGCCACCCCAGTTCAGACATGGCCATATGCACATCAGTCTGACCCTGTGCCTCATGGGAACAATCCAGCCCGAACTGCCAAGCCATGTCTTCCCTGGACCGGAAACAAGCATCCTGGGACCGGTTTCGGATTCATAATCCTCATCAGCCAGGCTATCTTGAATCCAGTGGCTAAGTGAGCAAGGGACTTACGTCTGAGCATACCCTGCCAACTTAGGGCGAACAAAGCGATACAAAAGGGGATGATGGACGGAGCGTTTGAGCAAATCAAACACTCACCCCCAGTCGACTGATCTGGGTTTAATCCATCACAATTCTTTAGCTCACTCAGCCACCCCAGTTCAGACATGGCCATATGCACATCAGTCTGACCCTGTGCCTCATGGGAACAATCCAGCCCGAACTGCCAAGCCATGTCTTCCCTGGACCGGAAACAAGCATCCTGGGACCGGTTTCGGATTCATAATCCTCATCAGCCAGGCTATCTTGAATCCAGTGGCCAAGTGAGCAAGGGACTTACGTCTGAGCATACCCTGCCAACTTAGGGCGAACAAAGCGATACAAAAGGGGATGATGGACGGAGCGTTTGAGCAAATCAAACACTCACCCCCAGTCGACTGATCTGGGTTTAATTCATCACAATTCTTTAGCTCACTCAGCCACCCCAGTTCAGACATGGCCATATGCACATCAGTCTGACCCTGTGCCTCATGGGAACAATCCAGCCCGAACTGCCAAGCCATGTCTTCCCTGGATCGGAAACAAGCATCCTGGGACCGGTTTCGGATTCATAATCCTCATCAGCCAGGCTATCTTGAATCCAGTGTCCAAGTGAGCAAGGGACTCACGTCTGAGCATACCCTGCCAACTTAGGGCAAACAAAGCGATATAAAAAGGGATGATGGACGGAGCGTTTGAGCAAATCAAACAGTCACCTCCAGTTGACTGATCTGGGTTTAATCCATCACCATTCTTTAGCTCACTCAGCCACCCCAGTTCAGACATGGCCATATGCAAATCAGTCTGACCCTGTGCCTCATGGGAACAGTCCAGCCCGAACTGCCAAGCCATGTCTTCCCTGGACCGGAAACAAGCATGTAGGGACCTGTTTCGGATTCATAATCCTCATCAGCCAGGCTATCTTGAATCCAGTGGCCAAGTGAGCAAGGGACTCACTTCTGAGCATACCCTGCCAACTTAGGGCGAACAAAGTGATACAAAAGGAGATGATGGACGGAGCGTTTGAGCATATCAAACACTCACCCCCAGTCGACTGATCTGGGTTTAATCCATCACCATTCTTTAGCTCACTCAGCCACCCCAGTTCAGACATGGCCATATGCAAATCAGTCTGACCCTGTGCCTCATGGGAACAGTCCAGCCCGAACTGCAAAGCCGTTTCTTCCCGGGACCGGAAACAAGCATCCTGGGACCGGTTTCGGATTCATAATCCTCATCAGGCAGTCAATCAATCAATCAATCACAGGCATTTATATAACGCACTACTTACCCGGAGGGTCTCAAGGCGCTAGGGGGGGGGGGGGGAGTGCTGCTACTGCTCGAATAGCCAGGTCTTGAGCTTCTTCCTGAAGGAGAGGTGGTCTTGGGTCAGGCCCAGGTCAGTCGGTAGGGAGTTCCAGGTCTTGGCGGCCAGGTAGGAGAAGGACCTTCCACCTGTTGTCGTTCTTCGGATGCGGGGGACGGCGGCGAGGGCGTGGCTGGCTGATTGGAGATGTCGTTTGGGAGCGTAGAAGTTGATGCGGTTGTTGAGGTAGCTGGGGCCTTGATCGTGTATGGCTTTGTGTGCGTGGGTGAGGAGGCGGAAGGTGATTCTTTTGTTGATGGGGAGACAATGCAGGTCTCTCAGATGTCCGGAGATGTGGCTGTGTCGTGGGATGTCGAGGATGAGTCTGGCTGAGGCGTTCTGGATCCGCTGGAGTCTCTTCTGGAGCTTGGCGGTGGTTCCGGCGTAGAGGGCGTTGCCGTAGTCCAGTCGGCTGGTGACGAGGGCCTGGGTGACCGTCTTCCTGGTCTCGGTGGGGATCCACTGGAAGATATTCCGTAGCATGCGCAGGATGTTGAAGCATGACGAGGAGACGGCGTTGACTTGTCCGGTCATGGTGAGGGAGGAGTCCAAGATGAAGCCCAGGTTGCGTGCGTGGTCTGTCGGTTTGGGTGCGCTGCCCAGGGCGGGGGGCCACCAGGAGTCGTCCCAGGCGGAGGGTGAGGAGCCCAGGATGAGGACCTCCGTCTTGTCTGAGTTCAGTTTCAGGCGGCTGGTCGTCATCCACTCGGCTACGTCTTTCATCCCTTCGTGAAGGTTGGCTCTGGCGGCGGCGGGGTCGTTGGTCAGGGAGAGGATCAGCTGGGTGTCGTTAGCGTAGGAGATGATGTTCAGGTTGTGTTGGCGTGCGATGGCCGCGAGGGGGCTCATGTAGACGTTGAAGAGGGTGGGGCTCAGCGAGGATCCTTGAGGGATGCCGCAGATGACTTCGGTGGCCTCTGACTTGTACGGTGTTAGACGGACTCTCTGTGTTCTTCCGTTGAGGAAGGAGATGATCCAATCCAGTGCCTTCTCCTGGATTCCGACGTTGCTGAGGCGCTGCACTAGGGTGCGGTGGCAGACAGTGTCGAATGCCGCGGAGAGGTCTAGGAGGATGAGGGCCGCTGTTTCTCCGTTGTCCATCAGGGCTCGGATGTCATCGGTGGCAGCTATGAGGGCGGTCTCGGTGCTGTGGTTGGCTCGGAAGCCCGACTGTGAGGAGTCGAGGGATCCATTAGTCTCGAGGAAGGCGGCCAGCTGCTTGTTGACGGTCTTCTCGATGACTTTGGCCGGGAACGGGAGGAGCGAGATGGGGCGGTAATTCTTGAGTTCGGTGGTGTCCGCTGTAGGTTTCTTGAGTAGAGCGCTGAGTTCGGCGTGCTTCCAGCTCTCCGGGAAGGTGGCTGTGTCGAAGGAGGTGTTGATGATGTCCCGCAGGTGGGGTGCGATGACCGCGTCGGGCCTGTTGAAGACGTGGTGAGGGCAGGGGACGGTCGGAGATCCGGAATGGATGGAGTTCATCAAGCGGATGGTGTCTTCGGTGCTGGTCGGAGTCCAGGCGCGGAGGGTGGTGGTGGGGGGCGGTGGTTCGGTAGTGGCGTGCGTCGGTTGAGTGCTGAAGCTGTTGTGTATATCCGCGATCTTGTTGTGGAAGTAGGAGACGAGGGAGTTGTAGAGGTCTTGCGATGGGGTGATGTCGTTGTTTCCGGTGTTGGGGTTGGAGAGCTCTTTGACGATGTTGAAGAGTTCCTTGCAGTTGTGTGCGTTGTTGTCCAGCCGGTCCTTGAAAGCAGTTTTCTTAGTGGCGCGGATCAGTTGGTGGTGCTTCCGGGTGGCAAGCTTGAGGGCGGTCATGTTGTCGGGTGTTGGTTCCCTTCTCCAGGCTTTCTCGAGGGCTCGGCAGTTCTTCTTGGAGCTCTTGAGTTCGTCGGTGAACCATGGGGCCTTCTTGCTGCCGGGTCTGCTAGGCGGGGTCCTCAGTGGGGCGAGTTCGTCCGCGCAGTTGTTGATCCACTTCGTGAGGTTGTCGGCGGCCTGGCTGGGGTTCGCTGATCTGGCGGGGGGGTGCTGGCTCAGGGAGGCGGCGAGCTGGTCAGCTGTGATCTTGTTCCAGCTTCTTCGAGCAACCGGTTGCTGGTGGTGGTGGATCGTCGTTCTTCTGAAGGTGAAGTGGATGCAGCTGTGGTCCGTCCAGTGGAGTCCAGTGGCGTGGCTGAAGGCGATGTCTTTGCTGGATGAGAAGACGGCGTCGAGTGTGTGTCCGGCGAGGTGGGTGGGGGTGGATACCAGCTGCTTGAGTCCGAGGTTGGCGAGGTTGTCGAGCAGGGTGGTGGTGTTGCGGTCGTTGTTGTTCTCCAGGTGGAAGTTGAGGTCCCACAGGAGGATGTAGTCAGCGGAGGGGAGGGCATGTGGGCTGACGAAGTCGGCGATGTTCTCGCTGAATTGTGTGCGTGGTCCCGGGGGTCGGTAGATCAGGGTGCCTCTGAGGGTGGTCTTCGGGTCGGTGCGGATCTGGAAGTGTAGGTGTTCGGCGGTTTTCAGGGTGTCGTCGGTGTTGGTCGTGATGTGGATGGTGTCCCTGTGGACGATGGCGATGCCTCCTCCCATCTGGTTGGCGGTGCGGTCCCTCCGGGTGATCTTGTAGCCCTCTGGGATGGCGATGGCGATGTCGGGCGCTGAGGAGTCGTTCATCCAGGTTTCCGTGAGGAAGGCGACGTCAGGAGATGTGGTGTCGAGGAGGTTCCAGAGTTCGATGGCGTGCCTGTGGACGGAGCGGGTGTTGAGCAGGATGCACTTGAGGTGGTTGCTGCTGGTGTTCGGCTTGGCGGGTGCTGGTGTGGGGCAGGTCCGGATGCAGGTGAACTTGCAGGCGTGGCAGCTGAAGGGTCCGTGGGTCCGCCTCGGGGTGGCTCGGTAGCATCCAGGGATCCCGCCGGTGTTGAGTGCGATGAGTTCGGTGGCGTTGTAGGAGAATCGGGTCGTCATCCGTCGGTGGGGGCCAGGGGTCCTGGCGCTGGGCGCGGTCCGGTCGCGGACGGGCGCAGACGGGCTTACCTTTGGTGCGCCTTCGGCGCACAATCGGCTCGCCCGCTGCGCGTGACCGCTGCGTGTTCGCACGGTCGCCATATATGGCGAAGTGCGAGGGAGGGCGGAGCAGCTGGGAGTCGGGAGCGGGGAGGGTACAGAAGAAAAGGGGGCAGGCTATCTTGAATCCAGTGGCCAAGTGAGCAAGGGACTCACGTCTGAGCATACCCTGCCAACTTAGGGCGAACAAAGTGATACAAAAGGGGATGATGGACGGAGCGTTTGAGCAAATCAAATACTCACCCCCAGTGGACTGATCAGGGTTTAATCCATCACCATTCTTTAGCTCACTCGGCCACCCCAGTTCAGACATGGCCATATGCAAATCAGTCTGACCCTGTGCCTCATGGGAACAGTCCAGCCCGAACTGCCAAGCCATGTCTTCCCTGGACTGGAAACAAGCATCCTGGGACCGGTTTCGGATTCATAATCCTCATCAGCCAGGCCATCTTGAATCCAGTGGCCAAGTGAGCAAGGGATTCACGTCTGAGCATACCCTGCCAACTTAGGGCGAACAAAGCGATACAAAAGGGGATGATGGACGGAGCATTTGAGCAAATCAAACACTCACCCCCAGTCGACTGATCTGGGATTAATCCATCACCATTCTTTAGCTCACTCACCCACCCCAGTGCAGACATGGCCATATGCAAATCAGTCTGACCCTGTGCCTCATGGGAACAGTCCAGCCCGAACTGACAAGCCATGTCTTCCCTGGACCGGAAACAATCAGCCTGGGCTGATTTGCATATAGCCATTGTCTGACCTAGGGTGGTGTGGAGTGCAAAAAAACGATGGATTTAGGCCCAGATCTTTGTACTGGGGTGAATGTAAGACATTGTTCTGCATTCTGTCCATCAACTGTGTTTTTTGCAATTTTCACCCCGATTGGGCTGGGTATGCTCAGACGTGAGTCCCAGGCTCTCCACATCACTGGAGTCAAGCTATCCAGGCTGAGGAAGGCTGATAGCCAGAAACCAGTCCTTGGATGCTTGATTCTGGTCTAGGAAAGACATGGCTTGGTAGTTCGAATTGGACTGTTCCCATGAGGCACAGGGTCAAGGCTAATTTGCATATAGCCATTGTCTGACCTAGGGTGGTGTGGAGTGCAAATAAACGATGGATTTAGGCCCAGATCTTTGTACTGGGGTGAATGTAAGACATTGTTCTGCATTCTGTCCATCAACTGTGTTTTTTGCAATTTTCACCCGAGTGGGCTGGGTATGCTCAGACGTGAGTCCCAGGCTCTCCACATCACTGGAGTCAAGCTATCCAGGCTGAAGAAGGCTGATAGCCAGAAACCGGTCCTCGGATGCTTGATTCCGGTCTAGGAAAAACATGGCTTGGTAGTTCGGGCTGAACTGTTCCCATGAGGCACAGTGTCAAGGCTGATTTGCATATAGCCATTGTCTGACATAGGGTGGTGTGAAGTGCAAAAAAAAATGGATTTAGGCCCAGATCTTTGTACTGGGGTGAATGTAAGACATTGCTCTGCATTCTGTCCAACAACTGTGTTTTTTGCAATTGCTTTTTTTGGAGTAGGTCATACTAAAGGTCTTGGTAGTGTTAATTTGTAAGCCTCGAGTGCTCATATATTTAGCAAATGAGATGAGTGATCTTTGGAGACCCAATTGTGTGCGCGCCATGATAACCGCGTCATCCGCGTACAGCAGGATTGGCACTGAGCTACCTTGAATTTGAGGATAATCCTGCTGTTTATCAATCAGGTGGGATGCTACGCTATTAATATATAAATTAAATAAAAAAGGTGCAAGTATGCATCCCTGGCGGACTCCTTTTTTAAGTTGAAAATTGGCTGTACACTCTCCTTTAGTACCGAAGCGGACCTTGGCGCCTGCCCCCTGTTATGATTCCTTAATAAAATTTATAAGACAGGGATCAATTCCTAATTAGGATAAGGTTTCCCACAACATTTCGTGGGTGACACAATCGAAGGCATTGCTCAGGTCCACGGAAATCATGAATAACTTATCTTCTTTTGCGACCATATATTTCAAATAATGATAGCTAGGTTTAAACCTTGCTCAACTATGCCCAGATCTTCTTTAAACTAGTATTGGTATTTAGAAAGCACCCCCGAATCCGCTGTCCACTGCAGAAGCCTGTTTAAGATGATCCTCCTGGCCACTTTCATTAAAGAGTCCACTAATGAAATGGTCCTGTAACATTTGTGGTCCTGGCGATCCCCTTTTTTAAAAATGGGGATCACGATTGCTTCCTGCCATGTTGTTATAAAACCTATCTTATTAGAGCTGTTTAGTACCTGAGTCAGGAGAGGGGCCCATAGTTTGGCTTCTGATCTATAAATGTCCAGAGACGCCATCAGGCCCAGGGGCTTTACCCCCTGAGCTCGCTGCTATTGCCACCTCTATCTCCGATAGTTCGAAGTTGATGTTCAGAGGAAAAGTACTTGATGGGTTATTTATTGTATCACAAGCTATGGCGACATCCGAGCCCGCCAACAGGGAATCCTTCTCATGAAGGTCAGTGAGGTGTTTGACCCAGGTGGCTTCGTCTATTACGATTTCAATACAGTCTGCTTTGCCATCGGTGAAAAAAGGGGCATTAACCGCCTTCCAGAAACTTATATTATCTTTTTCTGGGAGGCTTCATGTAAGGTTTCCCAGGCCTCCTGCTTCATATCCTTTTTTCTTCTTTTTACCGCTGCATAATATGTACTTCTGGCATTTCTGATTTCTATAGTACATTTAGGCACTCTAATAAGGGCTTTTTTTAAAGCGGAGTGTGCTTTACTGCAATTTGAGTCAAACCATCCTTCGGTTTTATCTTTTTGTCTTTTCTGTTCTTGCCCTACCAAGGAATTATTGATCTCCTCACAGATTTTTGTAAAGGCCAATACAATGGCATCCGGCTCGCTGGTTTCGGTAAAACAGGTTTTAAAATCTTCCTGTCTGCTTTCGATTAATTTTTGGAGGAACTGGGCAGGTTTGATTTTATTCCATTTAATTGTATAGCCATTTCTTTTTGCTAGGTTTATCTTGTGGGCATACAAATTATTTACCACTCTATGGCGATCATTTTTAAGTTTCATGGGCAAAAGGGAAAAACGAATTGGGTAATGGTCACTGATTGCTATAGCACCCGTTTTAAAGTCAGTCATGTTGTATGCAAGGCTACTCGAAGCCAGGACATAATCAATTAGGGAGTTACAACCCCTACCATTATATGTGTGTTGAAAACTGACCTGAGGTACACATAATTCATTCCCATATCCTAGATCCAATTCAGACATCAAGTTATTTATAAGGTTCCCTAAAGGTGTGTGAGTAAAATGAGTGCAGGGTTCACCTTTAACGTTCACCAAGCCACATATGTCCTTATTGACGTTTGGGCACAATAAACAGTTAAAGTCCCCCAACCGTAAAATACGATTACCAGTTGGACAATCCCTGTTTGCGTTCAACATGGCTTAAAGGAGGAACTCAAAGACACTGGACATATCGCTCCTAGGTATATTATTATAAAAATTTATAACGTTGACCCTAACTTTAGATGTGTTCGAAATATAACAACATAAGCCCCCCTTGTTTCTCCCCCTTAGTGATGGCTCAGCGGGAATATGAAAAGTGTGATATCCTTGTATGTGCACCGCCTCCCTCTCCCAGGTCTCCTGAAGACAGATTACAGCAAAGTCCGTAACAAAGCTTGTGAATGTGGGGTCATTTAACTTGTTTGAAAGTCCCGCAATGTTCCATGAGAGGAATGTTAAAAACTGCCCCCCTCTCCTCAGCCTCTAGAACCGGGGGACACAGAGGTACATTATAAGCCCCTTCTTGCTCTAAAAGAAGTGTAGGTTGTGGTATTTGGGGTTTCTGTGGAAATACATCCGGTGTAGCCCCAATACTAATGGGTTTTGAATTTAGTCTAGGCGGGTGGGTCGTCGGGTTGTTGGAAATATTTTTCTTCTGGGGAGGAGGGTATTTCTCCGTGTTCCTCGCCCCCTCTACAGGCTGGATAATGGTTGGAGATTCGTTTAGTCAATCAACCATTTCCAGTGGGCTAAACCTGTTATGTAAGGGTAGGAAGTTCTCAGAAGTTTGGTAGCCCCGGCTATAGCCTCCCACCCTTCCACTGCTCTGTCCCATAGATGACCATACTGCTGGGGCCTCTGGATAAAAAGGAGGAGTGAAAAAGAAGGATAAGGGTCTAACTTCTATCATCATTCCTTGGTTGAGGTTGTAATTATGCTGATTCCAGGAGCAAATGTACTCTACTGTACGGGGGTCTCTAAAATTGACAAAGACGCAGTCCCCTGTTACCGATTTAAGGGGTATGTCCCACCCAGGTAGCCTGCGCACCATCATAATCTCGCATCTCACGTGGGGGGGGTAAGGGTCTGTTTAGATTGAGCCAATGCGCAACTTTATTTTTTAAACACGCAAAGGACTCATGGCTTGGGTTTTTTAATTCTGGTACACCCATTAAGACTACCACGTACGTGCTCGATTGAGGGGGAAGATTTACAGAACAAGCCCGCCTGGTCTTCACAGCGGTAAATTCCCCTTCAGCATCTTTTGCTGCTAGCACAGATGACATAGGGTCTTTGCCCACCACTTTAGATGTGAGTTGTGACACAGGTGGACCACTTGTAACACGGGAATTCATAAGACTAGGGGTGGCTTGCACCACCCTTTGAGGTTGTCATTGGGTGGGTTGTACGTCTGGAGGACCTGCAACTTTGTGTGTACTTGTTATGTTGTTTTTAGGTTTCCCGCATGCCTTGATACCCTTCACCTCTGATTCTATTTTAACAAGATGTTTTTCCACCCCCAAAAGTCTTGCCTCTAGAGGTGCCAATAGAGATTTGAGTACGGACCCTAAGATATTTAGGAAGGGGTCCTCATCTAGTCCTACTAGTCCTAATGTACCCCGGGGGTTGGCTGTATTAACTTCTGCTCTGATTCCTGACATCTCTCCCTGTCTCTGGGCAGGATGAGCACCTTCAGCCAGGGGATATTGTGTGTTAAGTTCAGTCTCTGAGGGTAGGCTGGTCATTATAAAGTTATTTACCGGATTCTAAGAGGATTTTGATTTTTTACCATCTACCACAACAGGCACTGGCTGTTTCTTTTCGGGATTGCCCCTTCCTTTCTTCCCCGCAGCTGTCTGGTGTTTCCGACCTTTGAGGGGCTGTCCTCTGCTGCCTCAACTATCTCTTTTCCCACTTCATTGTCTCTGTTTGTGTCAGCTAAAAGTTGGGAATTAGGGGCAGGCAGGGAGCAAAAAGAACCCTGCAAGCTGGGACGGCTATGCAGTAAAACCTCGATATCGGTGTTGTTAATTCTATTGAGGGGTTCTGGTGTTCTTGCATTAGCTATGTGACCCATAGAGGACCTTTTGGCCTGAGCCAGGTCCTGCGACACTCTCCTTTCCATCAGTATTTTCCCTAAAGTGCCCAATAACAATGAACCCTCTGCCTTCTTGTTCTTTCTCTCTCGTGTGGACATTACCAAAACCTTTATGGAACCAAAAGACCAAAAACGAGGCACTTACTCCCTGTGCAAAAGTCCAATAATAAACCGCTAGGGGCGGTTAGGGGGGGCCCAGTCCAGTCTCGCCCGGTCTTGAACGGGCTATAACGGGCCCGGGCTTTGCCCGACGCCCACCCGCGCGCCTCCCGGGGTACATGGAAGGGGGCGTAATCAAATAGGGGAGTAGTCGGTGGGCGGGAAGAGGGCCAGCTGCGCCTGGTTAGACCGCGCACTGGCTCATGGACGTCGCAGTCCCACTTGCTAGTAAAGATGCTCGTCAGCTTACAGCTTACAGTCTGCTGTAGACAGTCAATTTAAATCTCCAGTGTCTCTGGCTGCATCGGTTCTCCCAACAACACAGAGCTGGCAATGACACCTCACCATGGCTATGAGCAGCACCCGCGAAGCGGCGGCCATGAGCCGTTTTGTGCCTGCGGGGAGTCAATGGGCGGGAAGAGGGCCAGCTGCGCCTGGTTAGTCGCGCACTGGCTCATAGACCTCGCAGTCTCGCTTGCTGGTAAAGATGCTCCTCAGCTAACAGCTTACAGTCCGATGTAGACAGTCAATTTAAATCTCCCGTGTCTCTGGCTGCTCCGGTTCTCCCAACAACACAGGGCTGGCAATGACAACTCACCACGGCTACGAGCGGCACCTGCAAAGCGGCGGCCGCGAGCCATTTTGTGCCTGGGGGGAGTCGATGGGCGGGAAGAGGGCCAGCTGCGCCTGGTTAGACCGCACACTGGCTCATGGACCTCGCAGTCCCGCTTGCTGGTAAAGATGCTCCTCAGCTTACAGCTGAGACAGTCAATTTAAATCTCCTGTGTCTCTGGCTGCTCTGGTTCTCGCAACAACACAGGGCTGGCAATGACACCTCACCACGGCTATGAGCGGCACATTTCTAGATGTCTGTGCTGACTACTGCCTTTAATCTACACTGCGGGGCTCACAATTCAGATCAAGTCGCAATTGCAGATGACGCAGTCCAGTAGGCAAGACACATTGCTCTAAGTGCGGCCCGCCCGCACCACGCATCATCGCTGGCTGCGCACACGCTGAATGCTTCTGATGCCCCTACCTCAGTGTATCACAAGTCATGGACCCTTTATGATAGAATCTGTTGTGTATGATTTCAGATCTGCTGCCCCTACCTCAGTGCACCACAAGTCATGGACCCTTTACGATAGAATATTTTGTGTGTTATTTCACATCTGGTGTCCCTACCTTAGTGCAGCACAAGTCATGGACCGTTTATGATTGAATCTTTGTGTGTGACTCAATGATTACTGTTGTACTTGTTGCCAGCACCAACAATTCCCTGAGGTGTGGCTTACACACACATGCATCCAGAACAGACGTCACTGGACATGTGACCCTGGTAATAAAAAGGGGCCGAGCATGCCCGTACCCAGTTCCACTATCTATCTAACTGTGTCCCTGTGTTCATTATGTATGCATGATGCCTCTGGACCTTACTTCATTACATTGTGCTGTGCACAGCGCATGCAACCAGCAGTGGGGAATACTACAGTTATGTAACTTTGTCTGTGTCATTATATAAGTGCATGAGTAAATATTGGATCATTACAGTACCGCAAAGAGAGTGTATAGTGAATTAGTGCTTAGGGAATGGTCGAGTGATTGGATAAGTACATATATTGGGGGAGCTTAACCCCCGAGCATGGATTTGGCTCTAATTGGCTGCCCTCCGTGTGCCAAAAACTGAAATTTGGTATTTGCATGGCCCTGTATTGCTACAGCTGCAACACTCCACTGAATGTGCAATAAAAATTCATATCCACACAGATGTGTCATGACCACGATCTTTCATGTGTGGAAGAAGGGATGAATGTACGGTCAGTGGTTCCGCCTACCTTCCATGTTGACCATGTTGTGGGACTTGGGTTACATGGTGACACATAGGCGCTTGCAGCCCGGGTGGTGGCAGCACTACAACAGGGACACCAGCATCAGTTGATTCCTCATACAGCCCAGGACAGAACAACACACAGAGCTCCGGAGTCATTGTTCACAGACTCAAGCAGGACTGGCAAATGCCAGGCCAGTCCACGCCACTCACGCTTACAGGGAGGGATGACAACGCTACATGGTCCAGGTTTTCATTGTAGTGATCTGCTTGTCACAGGTCTAGTTGTCAGTATGCCACAGCCACTCCCTCATGGCTGGTTTACACCCACACCACACCCATCAAGCACAGGCGTCACAGGACACGTGACCCTGCCAATGAAAAGGGCAGGGCGCGTGTGCTTGATGCCATTTTCGACCTCTCTTGGGGTGTATCCGTGTAGTGTGCATGTGGGTATGGGGGCCCAGGGGCCTGTGACATCACATTCCACCTGCCCGGAGGTGACATGATAGCGTCCGCACCACGTTATCCAATCATAGAGGGTCCATGACATTTGGGGCACAGACTTGGTGGCACCCGATGGACTGCGGCTGACACAGGTACACTGCCACAGGATGGTGACTTTCGGTGCACTGAGGTAGGGGCATTGTAAGTGTTGAGCAGGTTTGCTGCCTGTGATGATGCCCCGTCCTGGCGGTATGGAAAACTCAGGTTTGGTTTTGTGTGCCCTGCTGGACTGCAGTGTAGTCCTGAGCCATCGGACAGCGCCTACCGCCAGGTGGCGTGTCCTCTCTGGTCACAGAGTTAGTGGCACCGCAAGTGCTGAGCGCTTGTGCAGCCTGCGATGATGCCGGGTGCACTGGTATGTCCTCTGCCATGGGGAAAGCAAGACCCAGCATCAAATGTGAGACCTGATGACCAGCAGAGCGGGGCTGCATGATGTGGAGGGTGCCCTGTCAGCGGGCCCCAGGCTTGGGGCATGCTGCTGCATGTGGTGGCCCCTCTTTTTTACATGCAGGTGGCAGAAGGTGAGCAGTGAGGCCTGGGTGCGCAGGGGCGGGCAGACACCTCTGGTTGGTGGGAGTGGATGGTGTGTAGCAGCCTGGGTGCCAGAAGTGGACAGATACCTCTAGGGGGTGTGAGTGGATGGTGTGCAGCAGCCTGGGTAAGAAGAGGCAGGCAGACACCTCTGGGTTGCAGGAGTGGATGGGGTGCAGCAGCCTGGGTGCACAGGGGTGGGCAGACACCTCTGGGCAGCAGGAGTGGATGGGGAGCAGCAGCCTGGGTACGCAGGGCCGGAACAGCTATGAAGACGTGTAGAGTTGTATGTACTCTGCCATTACTGATTCTATACTATGTTTCAGATGATTGAGCTTGATGGTTGCAGTATGTCCCGGCACATGGTTGGAGACACACCGGTGGTAGAAAGGTGAGCTGTGAGGGTTTTGTCCACAGTGTTGGCACTCACTCTCCCTCTCCATCTCTTCCTTTCTCTCTCTCTCTCACTCTTTTTCTCTTTCTCTCTCTCTCTTCCTCTCTCTCACACTGTTTCTCTCTTTCTATCGCTCTCTTCCTCTCTCTCTCACTCTTTCTTCCTTTCTCTCTCTCATCCCCTCTCTCTCACTCTTTCTCTATTTCTCTCTCTCCTTTGATGGGTGCATGACGCACAATCTTTTCTTGCTTTTTGCCTTGCAGGCTGTGATTCAAAGATTGAAAAAGGATGGCACGCCATGGCTGTACCTACTTTTTTGTTGTTGTTTTCTATAAATAAAATCTTTTATATGTAAATCCATAGATGACTGTGATTCTCATGTGTCCAACCTCACATGGTTCTTCATTGTTATAATTGTGCCACATCAGCCAATTTGTTACGTTACAGATTTCGGAAGGCTGCTGTCACATTTGTTTGCAGGGGAGGAGTCAGAGGGGGATGGCCGACAAGAGGGTGGTGGCGGGTTGTGGCGGGGCACTCTTGGGTGTCTGAGTTTCATGATCATAGGCTCCATGGCATCTGTTGTTGTTCAGGTGTGGCTGTGGACTGGGCTCCCTTTCATATTGCAGATTGTAGTTCAACTTTACACCAGGACAGAGTAAGTGTAAACTTCCTGGTGCTAACACACCTTATCGCCTGTTTACTGTTCTGTTCGTCAATCTTGCTGTTTGTTGAGAATGTTGCGAAGTGGTGTGTTTGCTGCTTTTTGCACTGGAATGCCTATTCTGCATCTTATATGTGTTATTTATTTGCGAGATTCATCTGTGACCATTTTGGCTGTGATAAAGTGCCGTTAACTCGGCGATGTGTCATTTAGAATATGCCCCTCGGTATTTTGAACACCTGAGAAGTACTTGAGTACCGCGCCCTTCATGTTCACACCAGGGGCAGCGCTGAAAGCCGAGCTTGGGTCACCACTCCAAATTTTTTGGGGAAAGAAAACTGTTCACTTTCATTAATTTACATTCCCCTCAGGGGACTCCATCTCCCGAGGCATACCTATATCTACATAAATTTAATTTTTTTAAAGGGGAAAGGGGCTACGTGGCCCGCCTCCCAGACCATTTCTGGTCCCGGGGACCCCATCCCCGGGGCCTGGCCTATCCGTTGGGGGCATTGGGGGGAGCCCCAATGACCCCACGGTCCCGCCGGCTCCCCGCCTCCTGTGAGAGCCGGCATTGCTTTTGGTCTACGGAAGCTGCTAAGGTGCAGCTTCCCTTGCCCAAAAGCAATTCTCCTTTCCTTTATTGAAGCAAGAGGAGGGTTTCCTCCTCTCACTTCAATGAAGCAGACCAGGGTTTGCTATCACAGGGTGGAAGTCATACTCCCGCCCTGTCATAGCAAACAGCAAAGTCCCAAGGAAGGACACCCCGGGACATTCCAAAAGCCGTCCCTGGGGGGTGGCGGAAATTTTCACGCGGTTCTTGAAGCTGTGTGAAGTGACAGCCCGAAGGGGAGAGGTGCAGCTGAGTGACCTTATCGAAGCGTGCAAGCGCATTTGTGTTTATATTTCCTCAAGGGCTGGCTGAGTCCCGATAAGGAGCACCATTCTCGGCGTATGCACGTATATGAGAAGGCTGAGAATATGAACTTTTCAAATTCGTCAGCGCTGCAACCCGTGAAAATTTCAGCATGCAAGTACTGATTCCGAACCTACTTAAGGTGTAAATATTGCAAATGAAGAATGGACACTGAGCTTACTATGAGTTATTAACAACGCTCCTGTTTTAGACTCTTAGTCCCACAATGCAGTGCAATAGTGAGGGACGCTGAGATGGCAAACTGCTTAATAAAGAGGTGTGGTAACAATTAACAGGAGACTTCAGTGCTGCTTTGTGAAGCCCAAGAAGAAGAGGTGCTACAGCCTCGAAACGCTTCAGCTTTTTCACATGAATGGAGAGCGGTTGCTTTAGCTGTGTGAGGTGACAGCCCGGAGGGGAGAGGTCCAGCTGAGTGACCTTATCGAAGCGTGCAAGCGCATTTGTGTTTATATATATATATATATATATATATATATATATATATATATATAGCAATGAAAAAGAGGCAAAGAAAAACACAAAAAAGAAATCTCTTTGGCAACAGAAGAAACGACGATAGGAGACAATAGTGTGGTAAATCTATCCACCATTACTCTTACTAAGGCTGAAGAACAGCTGTTGGCCTTAGGTCTCAACTTTTGCCCAGGAGACAGTTTCAACTACGCACAAACACGAATAGATGTATATTGTTACATCAGGAAACTGAAACTCAAAACATTATTTGCCCTCAAATCACTGAAAGATGCAAATGACACCATTGACATTGAAGATGAGGACACTGCGGCAAGCCTGGCTGCTTCAGACATTCCAAATTTGCTTTTAGTACATGATCTTGATGGCGAATCTGATATATCATCCAACGCTGGTGAGAATGTCGATCTAGCAACACAAGAGCATCTTAGGAAAATTAATCATGTCCAAGAGGGTGCTGGCATCAGCCCCTTTAAACCCAAATCCAGTTTCGTTCCACTTATGCCTAAGGACAGTATTGATGTTTTCCATGATCTGGTTGTCAATGATTTGAAAAAATTAAATCATACTGTACATAAAAATAGAAAGGAAAGAAATCTATTTTTTAAGAGAAAGGCTTATAATGATTTGGTTAAGAAACTTGAAAAAAATCAGGATGTGATTATTATGAAATCTGACAAGGGGGGCAACCTTGTAATGTGGCCTAGAAAAGATAATATAGCAGAAGCACAACGACAGCAAAATGATATAAACTGCTATATAAAATCTAATGTTAAGGAGAATGACAAAGCCAAAAGTATATTGCAGAAATTACTGGCACTATGGAAGAGACAGGTCATTCTCTCGACGGAGGAACACAAATTTATGTTTAATGAGTTCCCGGTACTACCAATTTTGTATCTGATACCGAAAATTCATAAGAATGTTTTCTCCATCCCAGAGAGACCAATTATATTGGCCATTAACAGTCTAGGGGAACATGTAGGCCAGTATATAGATTTTTTCTTGCAGAGCTTGGTAACAGGGTTGCCAAGCTATGTAAAAGATACTGGCGATTTCCTACAGAAACTAAATGAATTACAGTGGTCTAATGATTTGCTTCTTATCACTCTTGATATAGAGGCACTGTATACGAGCATAGACCACCAACAAGGCATGGCTTTGGTTAAACATTTCTTGGAGACCAGATCTAGTACCCTTTATGAACACAATAAAGTTGTGTTAGAACTCATCCAATGGTGCCTAAACAACAATTACTTCCTGTTTGACAAAGACATATACAGACAGGTAAGAGGAGTGGCGATGGGGGCCTGCTTCTCCCCCAGTTACGCATGCTTGCATGTGGGCTGGTGGGAGGAGCAGGTCCTCAAAACCTCCTTTCTGGCGGAATATCAGGCACATGTTATGCCGTATTTACGATACATAGATGATGTGCTCATTCTGTGGAAGGGAAGTGAAGAAGAAGAATTGCTTAGCTTCATAAACAAGATTAATAACAACATCTATAATTTAAAATTCACCTCCCATATCCACAAAAGTGAAATAGAATTCCTCGATGTAAAGGTTTTTGTTAAAAACAATAACATTGAAAGCACCCTGTATAGGAATCCAACTTCTGGAAATATCACCCTACATGCGACCAGCTCGCATCCAAAACATCTCATTGCTAGCATCCCTTATGGAGAAATCCTAAGGTTAAAACGTATATGCAGCAGTGAAGAAGAATTTAACAAATGTCAAGATGAGCTGGTTGGCAGACTTAAAGCAAGGGGATATTCACAAAAAATCCTGCAAGATGCGATGAATAAGGTCAAACCGAGATCTAGAATTAGCCTATTTAATCCAGAAGTTAATACTTCACTGGTCCCTAATACTGTAACCACCTCTAATACTAGTAACACTCCAAGACTGATTACTACGTATAATAGGGAGGAACGACAGATAAGGACAATATTGAATAAACATTGGCCAGTAGTGCTGACTGACAATGTCCTTCGTAACAGAATAGTACAAAAAACCATTATTACATTCAGGAGAAGCAGCACTATGGGCTCTGTACTAGATCGGGCATCGCCAGAGGTTAAGCAGGTTACCACATGGTTAACACCAAAGAAAGGTTTCAAAAAGTGCACTACATGTCGTGCCTGTAAATTTGGATGCAACATGACTACATACTCCACACCTTTTAGTTCAACACCTATATTGATTCAGGGAACCTACAACTGCAAAACCGAGTATGCTGCATATGTCCTGACGTGCACCTGTGGGCTTAGCTACGTTGGTAGGACGAAGCTACAGGTGCACGTCAGGATCTTGCAGCATATTAGGGCCATTCTCCACAGTGACGCAGCATACCCTGTGGCGAGGCATTTTAAAAGAGTTCATGCCAATAACATCAACTGCCTGTCTTATTTTGTATTATATGCTGTGGCTAAGCAAAGACGGGGTGGCAACAGAGAGCGCTAACTTCGGCAGTTAGAAACAAAGTATATTCTTGAGCTCGATTGCAAATGGCCGAACGGTTTGAATACAACAGAAGACATGCGCAATTTTTTATGAAACATTTAGAAGCGCTGTTGTCCTAGGTTCTCTATATATAATACACTGTTTCATGTATATATTAAACTGAGTAGCGACAAAGGGGGAATTGGATTAATTTCCCGATTATATGAGTTATACAATACTGTTCTCTCTTTTCCTCTGATTTTATTTTTTTATGAACTTGATTATTGCATGGTCATATATTTTTGATATAGGTGGCTTTTATTAATTGTATACCGGTTTCGGACAATAGATTTGTCCTTGACCTATTGATAGTTTTAGGCAATACACCAATATCTGAATAGTTTGGAAAATCAAATCATGAACTGAACACCTTGTCTATACCAGCACTTCATATTTATATATTTGCACTTTTTTGCACATTTCTCACTCACTTTTGTATTTATCAAAAAAATTATAGACTAAAAATCGTAAAAATAAATTGTTATGCACGAATGACACGTAGTGCGTCATCCTTAGAGATGATCAAATTCAGATTTATCCAGCTATAATTCAATTTTATGACAGCAGAAATGTAGCCAGTCTTGGATTTATCCAATGAGAATTTTAATAAAATCAGTGTTTATTTATATTTTTTATATAAATACTATGACATTATGCACTTTACATGTTTTAAATTTTTTTAACACCTTAGCTGCTATGGAACGTCCAGCTCCAGTGCTGAACGTTCCATTGCGCAGGTGCAGCTGGAACGTCCAACGGCCGACGCAGCACTCCCGAGGTAGTGGTGCCGTCGGCCGTTGGACTGGGCGCAGCACTTATGAGGTTAATAACATGTGTATATATAAAGAGTGTGTCATATGCTGCTATTCTGCCTATCTAGTTTGGAACTACAAAACCGTTTTTGTGGCACAAAAAGTCTGTTGTCTATGCCTATCACCATGTGACCTATGATGTCAGATAAGGGGAGTGGTTGTTTGTACTTTAAATGGTAGATGGCGTTTTCTCCATTTTTTACACGTGAACAAGGGCTTGCGGGCTTGAAACGCATTGTGTTTGGGTCTCTCTAATAAAAAAGATTTCTGCCCAGAAGAAACTACAAACTTATGTGTCTCTTTCCTGGCCTAAAATCGCGGAGTGTGGTATTAGGAAGTGGCTTGAGTTTCCAGGATATATATATATATATATATATATATATATATATATATATATATATATATATATATATATATATATATATATATATATATATATATATATATATGTACATATACATTTATATTCCACAACAAAAGCACCAGACTTGGAGAGCCACACACCTTGTTCATTGCTTTTATTCCTGCAAGGCAGCTCTGCTTCAAACCAAGAAACGCCCTGAAATTCATCTGCCAAATTTTCAATCCTTACACGTTTCGAGCGCCATGCGCCCTTGATCACAGGTGTTTGGTAAATGTGGAAAAGCAGAATACTGTCTCTCTACTCTTTGTAGTCCCGCCCAGTGGGCATGTCAGCACATTGCATTCTGGTAAGTAGAGTTCCTGTAAAAGAAAAGTCTTTGTTTACTATGGCTGTTAATTCCACATTACACAGTTTAAAATGCCTCAATAGGTTTCCATTGCAATCCGAGGTTGGGGCAGGGCTGTTTTGCTCCTTACATGCAGAAAGCATCAAGGCTCCATATTGCGTTGTTCAGTAACTCGCTGGACCCTGCTTCTTGCGCAGGGGAGCTCTCCGCGACCCTGGAAGGCCGCAATTAGATTCCACAATTGCGTATTGGAGATACATAGACAACATCTTTGTCGTCTGGAAGGGTTCCGAACAGCAAGCATTGCAATTTGTTAACACCATCAACAATAATGTGTTAAATTTGCATTTCACTGCCCACATTGATCCGAGTTCAGTAAACTTTTTAGATATAAGTGTGTACATAGAGAATAATAGAGTGGAAACTCAGTTGTACCGCAAACCCACAGCGGGAAATACGCTGTTGCATGCAAGCAGTTTTCATCCTCAACACACAATCACAAGTTTACCGTACGGTGAATTCTTGTGGATTCGTAGGGCTTGCAGCACACCGGAGGCACTAGCAGTAGCACAACAGTCGGCTCGGGACAGGTTTGTGCAAAGAGGCTATAGAACCACATTATTAGATTCTGCTCTTAGAAAAGCCAACACACGGGACAGGGCAGAGGTATTACAAACTATGGCCACACAGATCACAGGAGACATTGATACTAACGAGGACCTGTCACAGGATGATGTTTCTTTGCCCAACACATACATCACTTGTAGGTTTATTTCAACCTACAACAGGCAAGCTAAAACCATACAAAGCATTATCAATGCGCTATGGCCAATTGTACAAACTGACACAGTCTTGACCTCAGTACTTCCAGCTAGACCTAATTTCACCTACAGGAAAGCGCGCTCTATGCGTAGCGAGCTAGTAAGAACTAGCCCTGAACTAGATGTCAAAGGAGGGTGGCTCAGCGCAAGTAAAGGCTTTTACAAATGCAGTACATGCCACGCATGTAAATTTGGGAAAAACATGAAAACGTATATCAGTCCCTTCACAGACAAACCCATCAGTCTGAAGGGCCACTTTACCTGCCGCACCGACCATGCGGTGTATATTCTCCAATATGTGTGTAGGCTCCGTTATGTCGAGAGCACTAAACTCCCTGCATACCAGAGGATTTTGCAGCATTTACAGGCAGCAGTCAATTCGGACCCCACCTATCCGGTGGCCCATCATATTAAAACTGAGCATTCCAACGACCTCAATGTACTGACTTACTTCGTTATAGACAGCGTGCCCCCCAATAAGCGAGGTGGTAACCGAGAAATATTACTTAGACAGCTAGAAACGAAGTACATAATCGAGCTAGATACCAAGTCCCCTAAAGGGTTACATTTTGTGAAGATTTGCACCATTACCTGTAACTAGCCCATCATCAGTACCATAGTGTCACACTAGTACACTTTATCAATGATGAATAGTAGATTTCACCTTCCTCCAAGGTTATCTTCCGTAT
Source organism: Lissotriton vulgaris (assembly GCF_964263255.1). Classification (NCBI taxonomy): domain Eukaryota; kingdom Metazoa; phylum Chordata; class Amphibia; order Caudata; family Salamandridae; genus Lissotriton; species Lissotriton vulgaris. Next base: position 91,171 of record NW_028249045.1, on the reverse strand, counting down.
TGATATCCTGCTGTGAGTTCACACTCATGTTATCTTGGATATGCTCTGCCATTTTATTATTGTTAGCCTATGATTATAGATGAACTACATAGAGCTATTCAGCAATCAATTCTTCACAGTCTATTCTGACTGGCTTAGGCAAGAGCATATATGATTGATGTGTATATATCTTGAGATTATCAAGCAAAGATGCACCAATAGGTGTCGAATAGGGGTTTTCCGGTTCAAGTTTCCATGCCACCCTTTCCTTCTCCGTTCTGGAGAATCAACACATGTCAGATTGACACATTTTTTAATTACATGAACAAGTCACATATTTTCACACTTCCATTATCATTGTACATTAGACTGTCAGTCATAGAGGCAGTGTTGGTATATGAGAGGACATATGATGTCTCGACATAGATTTACATGCGGTACAATTTTTTATTAGGGGTACCAATCACTGTTCGTTAGGCATTTGGGGCATGTGCAATAAGGTCTAGGCCTGTTGATTATATATACTCATGATTTGTATATTGTTTGTTGTATTATACATTGAAATGCTGGACATGTGTATTTCCGCAATACATTTAGGCCAGCCATCAATTGAGCGGTTGTACTATTTTATAAATGGAAAAATGAAGAACCTTTATTGCAATGGAGCAGTTATGCTAGAGTTTTTGGAAGTATTCCTTTAAAATGAATATCAAGTGCCCCCATTTGAGTATGACAGTGTTCTATTTAGTATCCAGAATGCCGACCAATTAATGTATTTGTACATGGATATTTCTTATCCCTTTGACCTCTCCCCTAATATAAGAGGAACCACAATGAGCCCTAAGGTTACTGTTTCACGACAGTCTTAATTAAGCATGGGTGAATTTTGCGAATTCGCAATTCGCGAATTTGCGGATTTGCGAACTCGCAATCCGCAAAATTCGTGAATTGCGAATCTGCGGATTTTCGGCCGTTTTAAATGGGGGGGGTCTTCTGTGCAAGTTCAAGTGCCTCTTGTGTGTATAAATGGTCAGAGACCGATCAGAGCAGCAGATGAAGAGAAAGAAGCTCCTGGTCACAGGAACAGCACGAGGATTGCGCTCGTGAAAGTCAAGGATACAAAGGCCTCTATCCAGCATCACAGCTGATTTTCGAGGGCAGATTTGGGAAGAAGGCACACCTGCCCAGCCTCAACGACGCTCATGATTGTTTTTGGGCTGATGAATGAGTCACTGAATTTGAGCTTCAACTAGTTCCAGCGACCATGTATGTGTTACTATGCAATCGTCCCGAAGGGCGCAGGGGTCCCTTGCGTGACCTATCATAGTGGGTAAATAGCGGGAAGACGGTGCACACCGCGAATGTGTGAGCGGGACCAAACGTGCGGGGCTTCCATGCGAGTTCATGCCTCTTGTGTGTATAAAAGGTCAGAGACCGATCAGAAGCACTAATAGATAAAATAAAGCAGGTGCTCGAGCACCTGCTTTATTTTATCTATTAGTGCTTCCTGATGAAGCTAACTTAGCTAACTTAGTAACTATTTTAGGATGGCGCTGGCAGCTTGCCGGCGCCATCCTAAAATAGTTACAACTTCAAGCTTGAAGGATTGAACTTTTGCCCCCCAAATCCGCCGCTCGCGAATTCGCGGAATTTCGGTAAATTTGCGGGAGTTCGCGGATTGCGGATTTACCGAAAATCCACGAAATCGGCGAGCGGAACGGATTTTGCGCCCATGCTTAGTCTTAATTCAATTTATTGTTGTATTTGCATTTATACACATAACAATGGAGTTGTTTTATTTTTATCTTGTAAAGTTATGGAATACTGAATTCAAGATTACAAAAATTGTTGAAAACGAAATGTCATGTAGTTTAAAGTGGGTAGTGTTTTTTCACTTTCTATTGTAATTGTAGTTTCACGAGCACTTGATGGTCACTCAGGTGTATAAATCATGTTTATCCAGTAACGCGAGTATGTGAGCAAGGCCACCCTGCTGGCCGAAACGCGTCATCTCATCCTGTTACTGCGCGTATGAAAATATGAAATAAATAATTTCTGCAGTCAGCAGTGAATTAAATGGCAAAATGTGCCTGTGTTCCCTGTTTGGTGGAGTCTAAGACATGGAGCGGTAATCGGATAAATATATATATATATCAGCAGTCCCTAAACCACGGAGAGGGGGCAACAAAGAAGCCATGCTTAGAAGATTAGAGACAAAATTCATCCTAAACTTCGATAGCAAATGCCCCAACGGTCTGAATAACACCGAAGACATGTACACGTGTCTGTAATTAAGTATTCTGTATGCAGCCCTATAAGAAAAGATATATACTGTACATCATTTGAATTTGAATTTGTTTTCTGTTTAAATCGTGATAATGTTATCCAATTTTTTGATTGTGTTTAGATAGTCATATCCGTGACCAATATAGAGACTTTGAATGTCCTTGGATACACGAATTATGACAACTATCTATTATTCACCTCACTCTTTGTCACTATGGTAGAGATACTGTATTATGTCTCATTCTAGTCGAGGTTAGGTTGAAAGATGTAATTGTATCTTTCCGCTATTTTTAATACATTTAACACGTAACACATCATTTGCACAGGGTATTTTTGTTTTGTGGAGAAATCTGGAAAGCGGCTTCTTTATGCACTTATTCTTTTGTATATCCCCCTTTTTTCACTGAAGTCACAATTCAGAGTATAGCAATGTGCATTTATGCAGTTGAAATCGTATTATTGCACTTTTTTAAGTGCATGTGGATTTAACCAGGAATGTTTGGCGAAATGCTAATAATGCAATTTGCGTTCTTAAAATCAAGTAAAATGTAAATTCATTTTAATCTGTTATGACGCTTCAATACTGCAAATGAAATTTCCGATGTATATACCGATGTATTTGGAATGACAGTGTCAAGGTTATGCAAAAATGAGTTATGCCTTGACGGGACAGCTAAATTACTTTGATTAAGCATAAATCTTGTAGTCTTTTCGCTATGTCCATCGTTTTGTTTTCTGAACATGTGACCCCGGTGGGAAGGGCATTTTATTTAAAAATGGCTTCAATCACACACAGCCTTCATGTGAACAAGGGCGCCTGAGCCCGAAACGCGTCATCTGTCGACTGCTGTTTGGTTACATTAAACATCTTGCCTGAGATCAGAAGTGGTTCGTGTCTCTTTCTTCGCCGCCGAGGTTTTCTGGTGGGAGTGGAAGGAGAAACCTGTTCGTAATATATATATATATATATATATATATATATATATATATATATATATATATATCCGTTCCACACTCCTACTGATCGGCAATGAATTCCGACTCTCCAAACGTAGGTACAGACCACAAAACTGCGCTTCATTCAAATCAAAGGTGGTTTATTGTTCTTCTGTCCCCAGCATATATATATTTTAAGAGAGCAAGTTGTCTGTAAAGCGTCTCTCATATCCACCTGCAGGGGCTGGTGCGGTAGTGCGCTGTCATGGATACTGATACGTGTAAATAATCAAAAAGGCACGCCTCCCTCCTTGAAATGAAGAGCACTCACTCAAAGTCTCAAAGTTTCCAAGTCAAGTATATATATATATATATCAAAGAAAGACGTGCGCAATACCTCACGCTGCACGGGCCACACCAACAGTGCTTGTAAAAGATCTTTTTATTTTCAAAAAACAGGCATAACGCGTTTCGAGTTCACACAACTCTTCATCAAATGCCTAGCTGCAGTGTCCGTGGGTTCGTTTTGATTTAAATAACGTATCTCATTAGGCAGTGAGAAAGGACTTCAGCCATTAACTCCAGATTAAAGGAACAGTGTCCAAAGTATTTTTTTCATCTTCCCCCATTTGCGTTGTAGGAAGAAAAGCAGAGGTGAGTACTTATGTGTTTCAGGTTTCCAAGTAACCCCACAGTGGTACAAAAGTAAAACAGTTTTCTCTGCTTTTGTATCTAAAGTCATGTCATCACGGAACTCCATTAACCATAATGCTCCACTGTCCTTCAAATATTAACTGGTTCCCACTGCTGATGTTGGTAAAATCGATGTCAGCGCGATGTGTCCAGAGTGCAAATATTGCTTTTAAAAGGAAAGTGTTCCGTACCTCGGTCACATCGTGCAGATTAGATTTCACTACCACGCAGACCTTCAGCAGCTTTTCTTGTTTCCAAAGCTCCAAGTCTGTCGTGCTGGGGGTAATCCTCGGCATACCCTAGCTGCGCCAAAGTTTCCATTTCCAAAGTTCAGGCGGGCCCCTCCTGGAGGCCTCTTCCAATCCAACTCTAGTGGTGTAATCTTTTTAGCAGCCGGAGGGCACCCTTTTAACGAAGCTCCTCGCTTCACGTCCCAAGATCCTGACAAGAAGGGCGCCATCATCCTCGTGGGTCGGGGCTCGTTTCGAGATGTGTCAGACATCTCAATTACATCAAAGAAAGACGTGCGCAATACCTCACGCTGCACGGGCCACACCAACAGTGCTTGTAAAAGATCTTTTTATTTTCAAAAAACAGGCATAACGCGTTTCGAGTTCACACAACTCTTCATCAAATGCCTAGCTGCAGTGTCCGTGGGTTCGTTTTGATTTAAATAACGTATCTCATTAGGCAGTGAGAAAGGACTTCAGCCATTAACTCCAGATTAAAGGAACAGTGTCCAAAGTATTTTTTTCATCTTCCCCCATTTGCGTTGTAGGAAGAAAAGCAGAGGTGAGTACTTATGTGTTTCAGGTTTCCAAGTAACCCCACAGTGGTACAAAAGTAAAACAGTTTTCTCTGCTTTTGTATCTAAAGTCATGTCATCACGGAACTCCATTAACCATAATGCTCCACTGTCCTTCAAATATTAACTGGTTCCCACTGCTGATGTTGGTAAAATCGATGTCAGCGCGATGTGTCCAGAGTGCAAATATTGCTTTTAAAAGGAAAGTGTTCCGTACCTCGGTCACATCGTGCAGATTAGATTTCACTACCACGCAGACCTTCAGCAGCTTTTCTTGTTTCCAAAGCTCCAAGTCTGTCGTGCTGGGGGTAATCCTCGGCATACCCTAGCTGCGCCAAAGTTTCCATTTCCAAAGTTCAGGCGGGCCCCTCCTGGAGGCCTCTTCCAATCCAACTCTAGTGGTGTAATCTTTTTAGCAGCCGGAGGGCACCCTTTTAACGAAGCTCCTCGCTTCACGTCCCAAGATCCTGACAAGAAGGGCGCCATCATCCTCGTGGGTCGGGGCTCGTTTCGAGATGTGTCAGACATCTCAATTACATCAAAGAAAGACGTGCGCAATACCTCACGCTGCACGGGCCACACCAACAGTGCTTGTAAAAGATCTTTTTATTTTCAAAAAACAGGCATAACGCGTTTCGAGTTCACACAACTCTTCATCAAATGCCTAGCTGCAGTGTCCGTGGGTTCGTTTTGATTTAAATAACGTATCTCATTAGGCAGTGAGAAAGGACTTCAGCCATTAACTCCAGATTAAAGGAACAGTGTCCAAAGTATTTTTTTCATCTTCCCCCATTTGCGTTGTAGGAAGAAAAGCAGAGGTGAGTACTTATGTGTTTCAGGTTTCCAAGTAACCCCACAGTGGTACAAAAGTAAAACAGTTTTCTCTGCTTTTGTATCTAAAGTCATGTCATCACGGAACTCCATTAACCATAATGCTCCACTGTCCTTCAAATATTAACTGGTTCCCACTGCTGATGTTGGTAAAATCGATGTCAGCGCGATGTGTCCAGAGTGCAAATATTGCTTTTAAAAGGAAAGTGTTCCGTACCTCGGTCACATCGTGCAGATTAGATTTCACTACCACGCAGACCTTCAGCAGCTTTTCTTGTTTCCAAAGCTCCAAGTCTGTCGTGCTGGGGGTAATCCTCGGCATACCCTAGCTGCGCCAAAGTTTCCATTTCCAAAGTTCAGGCGGGCCCCTCCTGGAGGCCTCTTCCAATCCAACTCTAGTGGTGTAATCTTTTTAGCAGCCGGAGGGCACCCTTTTAACGAAGCTCCTCGCTTCACGTCCCAAGATCCTGACAAGAAGGGCGCCATCATCCTCGTGGGTCGGGGCTCGTTTCGAGATGTGTCAGACATCTCAATTACATCAAAGAAAGACGTGCGCAATACCTCACGCTGCACGGGCCACACCAACAGTGCTTGTAAAAGATCTTTTTATTTTCAAAAAACAGGCATAACGCGTTTCGAGTTCACACAACTCTTCATCAAATGCCTAGCTGCAGTGTCCGTGGGTTCGTTTTGATTTAAATAACGTATCTCATTAGGCAGTGAGAAAGGACTTCAGCCATTAACTCCAGATTAAAGGAACAGTGTCCAAAGTATTTTTTTCATCTTCCCCCATTTGCGTTGTAGGAAGAAAAGCAGAGGTGAGTACTTATGTGTTTCAGGTTTCCAAGTAACCCCACAGTGGTACAAAAGTAAAACAGTTTTCTCTGCTTTTGTATCTAAAGTCATGTCATCACGGAACTCCATTAACCATAATGCTCCACTGTCCTTCAAATATTAACTGGTTCCCACTGCTGATGTTGGTAAAATCGATGTCAGCGCGATGTGTCCAGAGTGCAAATATTGCTTTTAAAAGGAAAGTGTTCCGTACCTCGGTCACATCGTGCAGATTAGATTTCACTACCACGCAGACCTTCAGCAGCTTTTCTTGTTTCCAAAGCTCCAAGTCTGTCGTGCTGGGGGTAATCCTCGGCATACCCTAGCTGCGCCAAAGTTTCCATTTCCAAAGTTCAGGCGGGCCCCTCCTGGAGGCCTCTTCCAATCCAACTCTAGTGGTGTAATCTTTTTAGCAGCCGGAGGGCACCCTTTTAACGAAGCTCCTCGCTTCACGTCCCAAGATCCTGACAAGAAGGGCGCCATCATCCTCGTGGGTCGGGGCTCGTTTCGAGATGTGTCAGACATCTCAATTACATCAAAGAAAGACGTGCGCAATACCTCACGCTGCACGGGCCACACCAACAGTGCTTGTAAAAGATCTTTTTATTTTCAAAAAACAGGCATAACGCGTTTCGAGTTCACACAACTCTTCATCAAATGCCTAGCTGCAGTGTCCGTGGGTTCGTTTTGATTTAAATAACGTATCTCATTAGGCAGTGAGAAAGGACTTCAGCCATTAACTCCAGATTAAAGGAACAGTGTCCAAAGTATTTTTTTCATCTTCCCCCATTTGCGTTGTAGGAAGAAAAGCAGAGGTGAGTACTTATGTGTTTCAGGTTTCCAAGTAACCCCACAGTGGTACAAAAGTAAAACAGTTTTCTCTGCTTTTGTATCTAAAGTCATGTCATCACGGAACTCCATTAACCATAATGCTCCACTGTCCTTCAAATATTAACTGGTTCCCACTGCTGATGTTGGTAAAATCGATGTCAGCGCGATGTGTCCAGAGTGCAAATATTGCTTTTAAAAGGAAAGTGTTCCGTACCTCGGTCACATCGTGCAGATTAGATTTCACTACCACGCAGACCTTCAGCAGCTTTTCTTGTTTCCAAAGCTCCAAGTCTGTCGTGCTGGGGGTAATCCTCGGCATACCCTAGCTGCGCCAAAGTTTCCATTTCCAAAGTTCAGGCGGGCCCCTCCTGGAGGCCTCTTCCAATCCAACTCTAGTGGTGTAATCTTTTTAGCAGCCGGAGGGCACCCTTTTAACGAAGCTCCTCGCTTCACGTCCCAAGATCCTGACAAGAAGGGCGCCATCATCCTCGTGGGTCGGGGCTCGTTTCGAGATGTGTCAGACATCTCAATTACATCAAAGAAAGACGTGCGCAATACCTCACGCTGCACGGGCCACACCAACAGTGCTTGTAAAAGATCTTTTTATTTTCAAAAAACAGGCATAACGCGTTTCGAGTTCACACAACTCTTCATCAAATGCCTAGCTGCAGTGTCCGTGGGTTCGTTTTGATTTAAATAACGTATCTCATTAGGCAGTGAGAAAGGACTTCAGCCATTAACTCCAGATTAAAGGAACAGTGTCCAAAGTATTTTTTTCATCTTCCCCCATTTGCGTTGTAGGAAGAAAAGCAGAGGTGAGTACTTATGTGTTTCAGGTTTCCAAGTAACCCCACAGTGGTACAAAAGTAAAACAGTTTTCTCTGCTTTTGTATCTAAAGTCATGTCATCACGGAACTCCATTAACCATAATGCTCCACTGTCCTTCAAATATTAACTGGTTCCCACTGCTGATGTTGGTATATATATATATATATATATACAAAGGCATAGCGCTGAAACATGTTTGTACCATCTTTCTTTGTGCCAAATAAATCTAGCTCGGATTTAAACCCCCCACGAGTGCTGGTTATTATTTTCAGGAGCTGTGAATATATATATATATCTGTGTAAATATTATGAAATTTTGTCCTCTCTTACTTATTCCTTTATCTTTATATAGGGTGCACACGTTTTACTATATATGATGTCGTAAGGTATTTTAAGACTTGTGTGATTTATGTGATTTTAGCAATGAATTTAGGCAATGATAGTTTTTTATTGTTATTCATATTCTTACACATGTTCCATATCTGCACATCATGCAAGTGGCACTTTAATGGTAAACAACTTGTTTTTTGCACGTGTATTTTGCACAGCGTGTTTTTGCACAGGAGACATAAGTGTTACAGGTTTTTAAAAAATTATTCTCATAAATATATTGATGTTTGAAATGTTTTATGCATCCTTTATCATGTCCAAATTCCCCCTGACCAGTTTTTTTATGTCCTTTTGGATGAGTGTGTAATGCTTTTTATGGATTGAATTATCAAGGATTTATCCAGCTAGATAAAGGTGTGCAATTTAACTTGGATTCGCCAGATGGCTTTTCCTATTGCGATTGCTATAATTAACCCTGGGCGAAGGACTTCGCTATGCCCATGGAGTGGGTGTAGTGTTGCCTACTTCGCCCTTTGCAAAGTAGGCGCAGCAGGCAACACTACGCCCACCCGGTGGGCGTAGCAAAGTTGCCTGCCACCCGCCTCCATACCTAATTTTTGAAAATATTGAAATAAAAGTAACTAAAAAGGCACTTATCTTGTGCGCTACATCCCGGGGCTCCCTCTGCTCGTTCCCGCCGCCATCGCCGCCGTCTTGGATACCAATGCGCATGCGCAGGCGGCTGTGGCAACTGAAGAAGGCTTTTACGCTGAAATGCATCTTACCTTGGGGTGCTGAATAAACAGCCCCCACTAATCCCGTAGTGTGGCCTCTTATCCTTCTCCTGCTGGAGGGGTGTTTCGTGTGGATACAATTTGCGTACTAGCCAGAAGTGCGCAGGAGGCTCCGTTCCACAAAGCGGCAGAAGTTATGCCGGCACCAGCTGTCGAAGCTTGTTCTTTTTTGTCCGAGGTATCGGAACAACTTCTGCTCGCCTCTAACGAAGAGGCAGTCAAGGACTCCTGCCAGGTGCAGCTCGTGACTGCACGAGGAGCCGAAATCACTGTATTATCGTCTCAAGACCTGGCTGCTCTGCACTTTAGAGGTTGGAATGCTAAGGGGACCTGAGGGAGCGTGTTGGACTCTCAATGACACCGTGAAAACTCTTCATTTCATTACTGCGCCTTTGCCCAGAATATGGTGTTCCTACCCCCAGCTATACTCACCAGGAGCAGCGGCTTCTGGGAGTTGAAGTTTTTTTGAGCCACTACGGAACTACGACAATGTGACTTTGGGGTGGAACTCACTTACCTGCCAATCCGGTGGGAGCAGGACACATAAAGACATGGGTGGATGCAAACGCGGTAGCTGTGGCAACTGAAGAAGCCTTTTACGCCGAAATGCATCTTGCCTTGCAGTCCAGAATAAATGGCTCCCACTAATCCCCTTGTGTGGCCTCTTATCCTTCTCCTGCTGGAGGGGTGTTTCGTGTGTATATATATATATATATATATATATATATATATATATATATATATATATATATATATATATATATATATATATATATATATATATATACATTTTATATATATATATATATTCACTGAAAAAACCATAGGTTATAGACCATATATAGTTAGGAATTAGCATTTACAAAACCTTGAAAATTCATTGAAAAAACCATAGGTTATAGACCATATATAGTTAGGAATTAGCATTTACAAAACCTTATTTTACTCACACAAAACCATTGAAATTCGCATATATAGTTAGTTGCACTAACTATATATCGCGCACCCACAATCCACTGCTGATGATGTCACATATTATATCATTCATGACATGGTCAGTGGCATCACTGATGACATCTCAAATGACATCACTGATGAAATCACTGATGACATCTCAAATGACATCACTGATGACATCTCAAATGACATCACTGATGACATCTCATTTGACATTACTGATCACATCACTGATGATATCATTCATGTGATAATACGATGAACCTCTTCAGACTCTAATATAACCTTAGATACAATCAGTGTAAACAGACACTCACAGACTGTCACTCATCCATCCGTCATGTGATCAAGGCAGGGAGCTGCCGAAACGCGTCGTGGTGATGTGGTTGCACTTTAAAGAAAAATAAAAAAGATGCACTAAATTGGGTCTACCTCGTCTTTTTGCAAGTCCTGTTTGCAAGTTTCGTGGAAGAAGCGGAGGACGAGTCTTTGCAGCATATATATATATATATATATATATATATATATATATATATATATATATATATATATATATATATATATATATATATATATATATATATATATATATAATTTCTATGGCAAAATGAAACCCCTCATTTTGTTCATTTTCAAATTAAATGTATTAAGTGTTACCACTTTATTCCAATCAAGATGACTTCAGGTGTGCCATACTTTTGTCATAAGTAAGACTGTTAGCGTTCTGGGACATTCTGTCATTGGGCTATAGTTGGGATACATCTGGCTGATATTTGAGCTACATTTGGGCTCTTTTGTCTCTGGTGGCCATCTTGGAAGACTGCATATCACAATTTTTTTAATGAAATATTAGAGGATTTGAGAATTCACTCAAAATGTGCCCTAATTTTTCTTTCTTCAGCAATAATCATAATTTGGCAAAATGAACCCCCTCATTTTGTTCCTTTGCAAATTAAATGTTTTAAGTGTTAACACTTTATTCCAATCAAGATGACTTCAGGTGTGCCATACTTTTGTCATAAGTAAGACTTTTAGCGCTCTAGTTGTTCTTTAGGACACTCTGGGACATTCTGTCATTGGGCAATAGTTGGGCTACATCTGGCTGATATTTGGGCTACATTTGGTTTTTTTTGTCTCTGGTGGCCATCTTTGGGCTACATTGGGCTACATTTGGGCTCTAACATATATATAGCCCAATGTAGCCCAATATATATTTTTCAAAGTTAATTTTCAGAAAAACCACTGAAGCATATACCTTGAGACATAGCAAAGGCACATCAGTGTACCAGTCCCTACAATTTTGCCAAGTTTGGTGGAAATCCATTCAGCCGTTCGGGCTAAAAGTGAGTCCAACCGCCCTATGGAAAACTCAATGTAAAAACACAATTTGGGACCCCCCTTTTTTCTCGGCCCCCACTTGACGAAACCCCCCCAATCTTTCAGGGGACGCTCAGAAACAAAATGTGCCATTTTCCTGAAAATTTCAGGCAATTCCGTCCATCAACGCCAAAGTTATTCAACATAAGATTTTCAGAAATCCCTATTAAAAAAAATCCTAACTATATATACCTACTGGCGACTGCCAGTAGGTAATATATATATATATATATATATATATATATATATATATATATATATATATATATATATATATATATATATATATATATATATATATATATATATATATATATATATATATATATATATATGGTGCACTAACTATATATCGCGCACCCGCAATCCACTGCTGATGATGTCACATATTACATCATTCATGACATGGTCAGTGACATCACTGATGACATCACTGATGACAACACCCAGTGACTTTATGTTTCTGTAAAGTTAAAATATGTCTTACATATTGAAGAATGAGTGGATGTATAAGTGTCTGGATGAAGGATTTAGTAGGTGCATGACTCACTGTATGAGTGAGTGATTTATTGTGTCTCACTGAGTGCATGGGTTAGTGACTAAACTGTCTTAATTTGTGCATCATTATGTCTGTTGTTCTGTAAACTGCTGCATGTGTTGATCAGTAGCTATATGAGTAACTATATGGGTTATTGATTGGTTGCCCAAGTATTTGTATGGGAGACTGGGTGTGTGTGGGTGGCTGGGAGGTGTGTGACTCTGTGCATAGATGTGTGAGTAGTTGATTCACTATATGTATGGGTTCAAAAGTGCATGTGGAAACAGCTGTATGGGCGGTTGACTGTCTGCATGAGTGTATTGGTGAGTGAATGGATTTCTCAGTGCTACATGTCAAAGTAAGTACATATGTAAAACACAGTACATGTGAGAGTTGACATATATAAATAACTGTGCATAAGAGCCAGTGAATGTGAGTGGCTGTATGGATCATTGTGAACATGTATCAGGGATTGTATAAGAGAGTAAATATGTGTTAGTATATGTTTGAATAAGTAAGCTGTGTATAACTGTATAGTTGAGAAAATGGAGGTGTGATTGATTCTTTGCATGACTCACTAGGTGTGTGAATAACTCCATGGATAAGTGACAGTGTGTGAGTGTCTGTTTACACTGATTGTATCTAAGGTTATATTAGAGTCGGAAGAGGTTCATCGTATTATCACATGAATGATATCATCAGTGATGTGATCAGTAATGTCAAATGAGATGTCATCAGTGATGTCATCAGTGATGTCATTTGAGATGTCATCAGTGATGTCATCAGTGATGTCATTTGAGATGTCATCAGTGATGTCATCAGTGATGTCATTTGAGATGTCATCAGTGATGTCACTGACCATGTCATGAATGATGTAATATGTGACATCATCAGCAGTGGATTGCGGGTGCGCGATATATAGTTAGTGCAACTAACTATATATGCAAATTTCAATGGTTTTGTGCGAGTAAATTAAGGTTTTGTAAATGCTAATCCCTAACTATATATGGTCTATAACCTATGGTTTTTTCAGTGAATTTTCAAGGTTTTGTAAATGCTAATTCCTAACTATATATGGTCTATAACCTATGGTTTTTTCAGTGAATTTCAATGGTTTTTTAATAGCAAATATCAAAAGCTGTAAAATGTCAAGTACGTGGAAGGTAAAAGCATTTTCGTATTTATGCACGCTGATGTGCTTTGAACGCTGCCCCCCCCCCCTCCTCTTTTCTTTTAGGAATATTCTCTCTTTGCAGATAGTGAAGGGTAGGTAACACAGGCCTTTGCCCCCGTTGTAATCCGTCGTGCCTGCTTCCCTCTCCATTTGATTGATTGTTATCCTAGCATTTATTGTTTTGGAATTGGTTCTCTTTGGTTCATTCTCTATTTACAAACAAGCACAGAGTCGCAATACTCTGTTTAGTCTTTGCCGATAGTGAAAAATCGTTAAAAAACAAAAGGAATCAAGCAAAATCAGTAGGCCACTAATGGGATCTCTTTTTGACCTCGCTAAAATAGAAACATTATGAACAACCCCTCATGACAAATACGAAACTAGTGAGAGGAACTGAGCTCGACACCATGATGGCTGCAAGACAGCTAGGCTCCGCCGCCCACCCCACCCAAAATAACGACAAACACTATGCAAATATTATAAATATATACAACACACCAGCAAAGTAACAGGGTAAAACATTTTATTAAATAACTATTTACATGGCAGCCTGCTGCAACATCGATCCAAACAAGCCTTTGTATTTTTGGCTCAAAATAAACCATCAATAGTAAGATTTTCATAGGTGAGTGTAGGTTCATGGTTTTCCATCCACAGACTAAAAGCCTGGAGTGGGAGTGAAAGAACAATAACTAGGTAAGAAGGAAGGCAGAGGTTGTGGGAAGGACTCTGGATATGGTATGTTGCTTGGTCCCTGAGATGCTTCGATGTCACTGCCTTGCACAAATGGCATAAGTCCTGGATGTTGGGTGCCATAGTTGAGGGTTCGGAGCAGCGCTTGTAACACTGTCTGAAGCTTATTTGCACCTGCTGCAGCTTCACTATTCTCAAAGTAAGTGGGGGCTGTTTGTGGACCTGACTGCATTGGAAAACAATGTGATGCGGTGCCTCCCTGAACCGCTTGACGGAGGCCCCCGAGATAATTGCGCCTGCTCCACACCTTGTCCCACAATCCGTTTGACCTGAAGACACGTCCTGCGGTGCCCTGGTCCAACCATCACATATGCCTGCGCCAGGAGACGGCGGGGGTGCAGTAGAAGGGAAAGGTGGCGCAAACGAGCCTCCCCCACCTCCCCAGGTGGAGGTTTCTCAGCTACACCCCAGCGCTTCACTCGACCAGCTGACTTGCGCCCGCTCTTGCGACACAGTGCCTCGCTCGGCCAGCTGAATTGCGCCTGCTCTTGCTATTACAACGTCTCACCCGCCATCCAATGGAATTGCACCCAATCTTGCGGTACAGCGACAGGCGGCTGCTACGGAGCTCACGAAATGGCGGTCGGCTCCACAGACTTGGGCCTGGCCTGCAAAGATGGCTCTGGGCAACCGTGGAACTCGGACGCTTGACTGCTAGGGCATGGGCCCCATTCCCAAAAGAGTCCCCTCAGCCTTGAAGATTCTACAACAGTCACCGGGACCCCCGACTCCCGTAGACTCCCGGTGGGGAGCGACTGCCATGATTGCTCGCGGTATGGCCACAACGTAGCCACGAGATGGTGGTGCTCTCATGCTAACGCCAGCTTAAGTCTGAAACATCCAGAAACACTGTAGACTACCAATTCGATCAGTTCCGGTGGAGCCCCAACGTGACCCGGTAGAGAAGAACTTGCCCTCCCCTCTTTGATTGATGGTTCTTGTTGCCTGTCCCTTCTCTTGTCATTTAACAGAACTTTTTGGACTGCTGAAAGAGGTTGTGTTCCGACCGCTGGTTGGTGGAGACATTTTGACTATATTCTGGACCTGCGTTGTCGCGTAATGCGTCATATGACGTGCCGCGTTAGCGCACCCGGAAGTGCTCCGGTGCGCGAGGCGCAGCTTCCCGGAAACGATCCAGAGTGCGGCGCGCAGCGCGTAACGTAAGCAGAACAGGTCATGTGACTTGTTAATAAAACTTTTCATTGGTTCATTTTACTTTTGTTATTCTAATGATGAAAGGCTTGTTCATATGACCTAAAAATAACACTTTTCATTGCTTTCGAATATTTTTTTTTCCCAAATGATGAAAGCCCCACCTTTTTTTTTCTCACTCAGACTTGTAAAGCAAAGGACCCAGATGCATTTACAGTTTATCACTAACAATGTTCCAGGCTAATGTATTTTCCCGGGAAATTTACAACTGTCCTGCAAGTAAAATATTCCTATTTTGAGAAAAAGGGCGTTTCTTCGTCCGATGAGGGAGCCGTTGAACAAAAGAGGCTCGGCCTGCTGTCTTAGTCGCTGATAGGCATGAATATCGGATTCTTATCGATCACTTTATGTTGCAGGAGTGGAAAACACAATAGCCCTTGACCATTTATCCTTACTGCGTTCCTGCGTATTATACCTTTTAACCGTCATGTAATTGGACTGCTTTATTTCACTTGCCTTTTACTGATTCGAAAACAGTGGCTGTTATTTAAAACTTTACCAATCTAGGTACTACTACCATGTTTTGTTTTAAAAACCTTTATTGTGAAAATGTCAGTATACAAATAAGGGCCTATAACCACGTGGGCCGGCCACGGAGCAAACTGGAATCGTATATGATGAGGGGACATTTACACTGTAGAAGAACGTAACGGGCGACCCATTAGGTTGCAAGAACTAAGGTGTCTAACATTTGCGGAATCGGTGGACGTACATTTTATAATTAAAGTACGACAGGGCCAGTTACAATAAAATTATCTAGATATACATTTGCGGGCAAGTACCATGGGTGACGTTAATTCGAACTTTCAATAGTACAGTAATCAATAACACATCAGAACTTAATATCAATAGGGATGTCCAAATGTTCAATCAATTCTCGTCCCCGCCCGCCATGTGCTTCAAAACTGCATACGTATCTCGTGATATCAAGGTTGGGCAACCAGTACACAACAAGGAGTTACGAGTCCCATTTATACCGGCTCCATTTTGGGCGAGGCTGGGCAGGTCCAGGATATAGTCAAAATGTCTCCACCAGCCAGCAGTCGGACCAGAACCCCTTTCGGCAGTCCAAAAAGGTTCCGTTAAATGACAACAGAAGAAATAGGCAACAAGAACAATCAGTCAAAAGAGGGGACGCTTTCGTGAATGGGGCCCATGCCCTAGCAGGCAAGCGTCCGAGTTCCAAGGTGTCCCAGGGCCATTTTAGTGGACCAGGCCCAAATCCAAAGAGCTGGCCACCATTTTGAGAGTCCTGTTGCAGCCGGCTATCGCTGCACCACAAGAGTAGCCGCAATTCAGCTAGATGGCGGGTGAGTCACTGTACCGCAAGAGTGGGCAGAGCTCAGCTGGATGGAGGGTGAGGCACTGTGCCGCAAGAGCGGGCGGAACTCAGCTGGAAGGCGAGTGAAACGCTAAGAGGCGCCCCACGTCAGATGAGGTGCCTCCACCTGGGGAGGAGGGAGAGGCCTGTTTGCGCCGCCTCCCCCCCCCCCCGGGCACCCCACGCCCGGGGGGGGGAGGCGGCGCAGCATTGTAGAATGGCCACACCAGTGAAACTTGCTGGACACCACCTCGGTGCCATCCGGATCTCAGCGCGTTCGAGTCACTGTACCGCAAGAGCGGGCGAAACTCAGCTGGATGGCGGGCATGACGCTGTACCGCAAGAGCGGGCGAAACTCAGCTGGATGGAGGGTGAGGCACTGTGCCACAAGAGCGGGCAGAACTCAGCTGGAAGGCGAGTGAAACGCTAAGAGGCGCCCCACTGCAGATGAGGTGCCTTCACCTGGGGAGGCGGGAGAGGCCCGTTTACACTGCCTCCCCCCCCCCCCGGGCACCCCACGCCGTCTTTCGGCGCAGCATTGTAGGATGGCCATACCAGTGAAACTTGCTGGACACCACCTCGGTCCCATCCGGATCTCGGCGCGTTGTGCTGCCTTCGGCCTACTGTAGCAGCAAGTGCGGGCGCAACTCTGCTGGGCGGCGAGTGAAACGGTAAGGGGCACCGCACTGCACATCAGGTGCCTCCACCTGGGGAGGCGAGAGAGGCCATTTCGGGCCGCCTCCCCCCCCCGGGCACCCCACGCCGTCTTTCGGCGCAGCATTGTAGGATGGCCACACCAGTGCGGTAACTTGCTGGACACCACCTCGGTACCATCCGGATCTCGGTGAGTTGTGCTGCCTTCGGCCTATTCGCACATCGGTCCGCTACTGACGCCGCCTCACAGGCCAACGGATTTTGTAGGCTTTTTATAGCCCAAAGCCGCATAACAGGTCATGTGACTTGTTTATAAAACTTTTCATTGGTTCATTTTACTTTTGGTTTCTTAATGATGAAATGCTTGATCATATGACCTAAAAATAACACTTTTCATTGGATTAAAACATTTTTTTTCCCAAACGATGAAAGCCCCACCTTTTTTTTTCTCACTCGCCAATCCAAAAAGGTTCCGTTAGATGACAACAGAGGGGACAGGCAACAAGAATCATCAGTCAAAAGAGGGGAAGGCAAGTTCTTCCCTACCGGGTCACGTTGAGGCTCCACCGGAAGTCATCGAATTGATAGTCTACAGTGTTTCTGGATGTTTCAGACTGAAGCTGGCGTCAGCATGAGAGCACCACCATCTCGTAGCTGCGTCGTGGCCATTCCGCAAGCAATCATGGCAGCCGCTCCCCACCGGAAGCCTGCGGGAGTCAGGGGCCCCCATGACTTTTGTAGATTCTTCAAGGCTGAGGGGATGCTTTCGAGAATGGGGCCCAAGCCCTAGCAGGCAAATGTCCGAGTTCAAATGTGTCCCAGGGCCATTTTAGTGGACCAGGCCCAAATCCGAAGAGCCGGCCGCCATTTTAAGAGTCCTGTGGCAGCCGCCTATCGCTGCACCGCAAGAGTGGGTGCAATTCAACTAGATGGTGGGCGAGACGCTGTAGCCGCAAGAGCGGGCGCAACTCAACTGGATGGTGGGCGAGACGCTGTAGCCGCAAGAGCGGGTGGTAAACAGCTGAATGGCGGATGAGGCACAGTGCCGCAAAAACGGGCGGAAAACAGCTGAATGGCAACTGAAACGGTAAAGGGGTGCCCCATTGCAGCAGAGGAGCCTCCACCTCGGGAGGCCCGTTCACGACGCCTCGAGGGTGAAAGGGAGGTGTCGGGCGGGCATGGGGTGTGATTCTCAGGGAAGAGCAGCGCAGATGGGGGGAGGTTTATGACCCATGCATGAGAGAGAGAGCGGGGGTGACCAGTGCGTGGGGGAGATGCTTGCGAGGGTGGGGAGCCATGCTGAGGATCGGCGGCGTGCAGAGAGTGGGTCTGGTCAAGGCATCTAAAATGGCTGCCGTGCATGACAAAAGTGTGGCATTGGAAAAAAAGCAAGATGGCGCAGACAATGTTTATCAATACGGATTAATTTATAACAATTATTTTTAACAATATATTTACTCGCAGTGTCAAAATGGCGGTCAACACTTCCTGATTTCCTTCAAATCGAACGTTAACAGACGTCACGCAGCAAAAAAAAAAACGCTCACGCGCAGCCGCTGGAAGACAAGTATCAACATATATGAGCATCCTCAGCCACCCTCAGAAAACATAGGGGGTCAGGATACGTCTCCCGTACCCCCTTATTCCCACTTCTCACATTGTTTTTCCTCCATCTTGTAATTTAATTAAAACGAAACACAAAATGGCGAATTCCCGTTTCGCGACCCGGTTTGCTACCCGGTTCGCGAACCGGGAAGCGCTTCTACTGCAAAAAATCACATTTTTTTTATTTGCCCCACGGGACCCTTTAATAACCCCAACATCATTCCTAGGGGGTCAAGAAGGGTCTACCTTGCCCCCTTTCATTAAATTCCCCCTTCGTTTTTCTCCTCCTCTTGTATCTCGATCCTACTGAGAGACAAGATGGCGGCCGTTCCGGACTGTTTAGAATGTTGACAGACACCGGAGAGCCAATCAGCTTCGCTTCGCAAAGTTCCGTTACACGAAAAGTTCGCGAACCGGAACGCTACCCTGGACGCTGTCACAGATATATCTGTTTTTTAAAACGTTAATTTCTCAAAATCCACTGGAGCACATATCTTGAGACCTAGCAAAGGCACATCGGGCTAACAGTCCCTACAATTTTGCCAAGTTTCGTGCAAATCCATTCAGCCGTTCGAGCTAAAAGTGAGGCCAAACGCCCCATGAAAAAATGAATGGGAAAAACGTGTTTTGGGACCCCCCTTTTTTCTCAGCCCCCCCTTGACGAAACCCCCCCAAATTCTCAGGGGCTGCTCAGAAACGAAATGTGCCATTTTCCTGAAAATTTCAGCCGATTCCGTCCACAAACGCCAAAGTTATTAGACATAGAATTTTCAAAAGTCCCATAGAGAAAAAATCCTAACTATATATACCTACTGGCTATCGCCAGTAGGTAATATATATATTACCTACTGGCGGTCGCCAGTAGGTATATATAGTTAGCTGAAATCTTAAGTAAAATGGAACATTTTGTTTCTGAGCAGCCCCTTACAATTTGGGGGGGTTTCATCAAGGGGGGGCCGAGAAAAAAGGGGGGTCCCAAAACGCGTTTTTCCCATGTTAATTTCCATAGGGCGGTTGGCCTCACTTTTAGCTCGAATGGCTGAATGGATTTGCACGAAACTTGGCAAAATTGTAGGGACTGTTAGCCCGATGTGCCTTTGCTAGGTCTCAATATATGTGCTCCAGTGGATTTTGAGTAATTTAGGTTCAAAAAAAGATATATATCTGGGTGGAGCCTAACCACACATCTGATCTGATTGGCTGTCAGCACTTCATCCAAGAAGTGTTGGCAGCCATCTCGGGACCAATATACATGATAGCACCTCATTAAAAAGCATTGTAGTTAATAGAGGGTTTTAGGACTTTAGTTACATTATAAATCATTTGTTGATGGTACCATACTCGTTTTAGGAATTGTGGTGGGTTCTAAGGTGATTTTACCATGTGAAAAAACCTTCTGCTGTGATATCATGAATATTGTTTGAAAGAAAACTAATATCTCATGATTTTCCCACAGTGGTTTGGAAGGGGATCTATAAGCTAAACTGAAAGCATATTTTCTGTAAATTCACATTATCTTTCTCAGTCATGTGAAAATGAAGTCTGACATTCTCAGTAAAACATGTACATCCAACAAGGACAGAGACTGTCAGTTGATTCCTTTGTGTTCTACTGCAGCCTCCTAGAGTGTTCTAAAGAACAACTAGAGCGCTAACAGTCCTACTTATTACAAAGGTATGGCACACCTGAAGCCATCTTGATTGGAATAAAGTGGTAACTCTTAAAACATTTAATTTAAAAAGAAACAACATGAGGGGGTATATTTTGCCATAGAAAGTATGATTAGTGCTGCAGAATGAAAAATTAGGGCACATTTTGAGTGACTTCTCAAATCCTTTTCTATTTCATTAAAACATTCTGACATGCAGTCTCCCAAAATGGCCACCAGAGACAAAAGAGCCCAAATGTAGCCCAAATATCACCCAGATGTAGCCCAAGTATAGCCCAATGACAGAATGTCCCAGAGTGTTCTAAAGAACAACTAGAGCGCTAACAGTCCTACTTATTACAAAGGTATAGCACACCTGGAGCCATCGTGATGGGAATAAAGTGGCAACTCTTAAAACATTTAATTTAAAAAGGAACAAAATGAGGGGGTATATTATGCAATAGAAGGTATTATTAGTGCTGCAGAAAGAAAAATTAGGGCACATTTTGAGTGACTTTTCAAATCCTCCTTTATTTCATTAAAAAATTCTGACATGCAGTCTCCCAAAATGGCCACCAGAGACAAAAGAGCCCAAATGTAGCCCAAATATCACCCAGATGTAGCCCAAGTATAGCCCAATGACAGAATGTCCCAGAGTGTTCTAAAGAACAACTAGAGCGCTAACAGTCCTACTTATTACAAAGGTATGGCACACCTGAAGCCATCTTGATTGGAATAAAGTGGTGTCTCTTAAAACATTTAATTTAAAAAGGAACAAAATGAGGGGGTATATTTTGCCATATGAATTATGATTAGTGCTGCAGAAAGAAAAATTAGGGCACATTTTGAGTGACTTCTCAAACCCTCTTCAATTTCATTAAAAAATTCTGACATACAGTCTCCCAAGATGGCCACCAGAGACAAAAGAGCCTAAATGTAGCCCAAATATCACCCAGATGTACCCCAAGTATAGCCCAGTGACAGAATGTCCCAGAGTGTTCTAAAGAACAACTAGAGCCCTAACAGTCTTACTTATGACAAAAGTATGGCACACCAGAAGCCATCTTGATTGGAATGAAGTGGTAAGTCTGAAAACACTCAATTTAAAAAGGAACAACATGAGGGGGTTAATTTTGCCATAGAAAGTATGATTAGTGCTTCAGAAAGAAAAATTAGGGATCATTTTGAGTGACTTCTCAAATCCTCTTCTATTTCATTAAAAAAATTCTGACATGCAGACTGAAACATGCACTTTGAATACCAGCAACAGACGTCCCTGGTGAGCAGTAGCTTTACTACAGTGATCTAATGTGCAACTAGAGTGCTAACATTCAGAATTAATGGCAAATGTGTGACACATCTGAATGCCTTCTTGATGGAACCAAAGTAAACAAGCATTGAAAATGCAATAGATCTCGCCCTCGTTTAAGTTAAAGCCATTCTGTTTGTAATGAGGTGGCTTTTTAGCTTTGCTTTTATTAGTGTTTTTTGAACTTTCATGTAAATAACATGCATCTGTATGCATATAAGTATATGTATGCATGCATTTATGTTTGTATTTATATAGATATACAGATGATATATGTTTATACATGTATGTATATATATATATTCACTGAAAAAACCATAGGCTATAGACCATATATAGTTAGGAATTAGCATTTACAAAACCTTGAAAATTCACTGAAAAAACCATAGGTTATAGACCATATATAGTTAGGAATTAGCATTTACAAAACCTTGAAAATTCACTGAAAAAACCATAGGTTATAGACCATATATAGTTAGGAATTCGCATTTACAAAACCTTATTTTACTCACACAAAACCATTGAAATTCCATATATAGTTAGTTGCACTAACTATATATCGCGCACCCGCAATCCACTGCTGATGATGTCACATATTACATCATTCATGACATGGTCAGTGACATCACTGATGACATCACTGATGACATCTCAAATGACATCACTGATGACATCTCAAATGACATCACTGATGACATCACTGATGACATCTCATTTGACATTACAGATCACATCACTGATGATATCATTCATGTGATAATACGATGAACCTCTTCAGACTCTAATATAACCTTAGATACAATCAGTGTAAACAGACACTCACAGACTGTCACTCATCCATGGAGTTACTCACACACCTAGTCAGTCATGCAAAGAATCAATCACACCTCCATTTCCTCAACTATACAGTTATACAAACATTACTTATTCAAACATATACTAACACATATTTACTCTCTTATACAATCCCTGATACAAGTTCACAATGATCCATACAGCCACTCACACATTCACTGGCTCTTATGCACAGTTATTTATATATGTCAACTCTCACATGTACTGTGTTTTACATATGTACTTACTTTGACATGTAGCACTGAGATATCCATTCACTCACCAATACACTCATGCACACAGTCAACCGCCCATACAGCTGTTTCCACATGCACTTTTGAAACCATACATCTAGTGAATCAACTGCTCACACATCTATGCACAGAGTCATACACCTCCCAGCCACCCACACACACACTCAGTCTCCCATACAAAAACTTGGGCAACCAATCAATAACCCATATAGTTACTCATATAGCTACTTATCAACACATGCAACAGTTTACAGAACAAAAGACATAATGATGCACAAATTAAGACAGTTTAGTCACTAACTCATGCACTCAGTGAGACACATTTAATCACTCACTCATACAGTCAGTCATGCACCTACTAAATCCTTCATCCAGACACTTATACATCCACTCATTCTTCAATATGTAAGACATATTTTAACTTTACAGAAACATACAGTCACTGGATGTTGTCATCAGTGATGTCATCAGTGATGCCATTTGAGATGTCATCAGTGATGTCATCAGTGATGTCACTGACCATGTCATGAATGATGTAATATGTGACATCATCAGCAGTGGATTGCGGGTGCGCGATATATAGTTAGTGCAACTAACTATATATGGAATTTCAATGGTTTTGTGTGAGTAAAATAAGGTTTTGTAAATGCGAATTCCTAACTATATATGGTCTATAACCTATTGTTTTTGTCAGTGAATATATATATATATACATATATATATATATATATATATATATATATATATATATTCACAGAAAAAACCATAGGTTATAGTGGATATATAGTTAGGAATTTGCATTTACAAAACCTTGAAAATTCAATGAAAAAACCATAGGTTATAGGCCATATATAGTTAGGAATTAGCATTTACAAAACCTTATTTTACTCGCATAAAACCATTGAAATTCCATATATAGTTAGAAGCGCTAACTATATATCGCGCACCCGCAATCCACTGCTGATGATGTCACATATTACATCATTCATGACATGGTCAGTGACATCACTGATGACATCACTGATGACATCTCAAATGACATCACTGATGACAACTCAAATGATTGTATGTGTCTGTAAAGTTTAAATATGTTTCACATATTGAAGAATGAGTGGATGTATAAGTGTCTGGATGAAGAATTTAGTAGGTGCATGACTGACTGTATGAGTGAGTGATTAAATGTGTCTCACTGAGTGCATGGGTTAGTGACTAAACTGTCTTAATTTGTGCATCAGTATGTTTGTTGTTGTGTAAGCTGCTGCATGTGTTGATCAGTAGCTATAAGAGTGGCCATATGGGTTATTGATTGGTTGCCCAAGTATTTGAATGGGAGGCTGAGTGTGTGTGTGGGTGGCTGGGAGGTGCGTGACTCTGTACATAGATGTGTAAGCAGTTGATTCACTAGGAGTATGAGTTCAAGAGTGCATGTGGAAACAGCTATATGGGCGGTTGACTATGCATGGGTGTTTTGGTGAGTGAATGGATTTCTCATTGCTACATGAGCAAGTAAGTATGTATGTAAAACACAATACATGTGAGAGTTGAGATATATAAATAACTGAACATAAGAGCCAGTGAATGTGTGAGTGGCTGTATCGATCACTGTGAGCTTGTATCAGGGATTATATAAGAGATATGTGTTATTATATGTTTGAATAAGTAAGATGTGTATAACTGTATAGTTGAGGAAATGGAGGTGTGATTGATTCTTTGCATGACTGACTAGGTGTGTGAGTAACTCCATGGATGACTGACAGTCTGTGAGTGTCTGTTTATACTGAGTGTATGTAAGGTTATATTAGAGTCTGAAGAGGTTCATTGTATTATCACATGAGTGATGTGATCAGTGATGACAAATGAGATGTCATCAGTGATGTCATTTGAGTTGTCATCAGTGATGTCATCAGTGATGTCATTTGAGATGTCATCATTGATATCATTTGAGTTGTCATCAGTGATGTCATTTGAGATGTCATCAGTGATGTCATCAGTGATGTCACTGACCATGTCATGAATGATGTAATATGTGACATCATCAGCAGTGGATTGCGGGTGCGCGATAAATAGTTAGCGCTTCTAACTATATATGGAATTTCAATGGTTTTATGCGAGTAAAATAAGGTTTTGTAAATGCTAATTCCTAACTATATATGGCCTATAACCTATGGTTTTTTCATTGAATTTTCAAGGTTTTGTAAATGCAAATTCCTAACTATATATCCACTATAACCTATGGTTTTTTCTGTGAATTTCATTGGTTTTTTAATAGCAAATATGAAAAGCTTTAAAATGTCAAGTACGTTATAGATAAAAACATTTTCGTATTTATGCACGCTGATGTGCTTTGAACGCTGCACCCCCCCCCCCCTCCCCTCTTTTGCCTTAGTAGTACTCTCTCTTTGCAGATACTGAAGGGTAGTTAACGCAGGCCTTTACCCCCGTTGTAATCCGTCGTGCCTCCTTGTCTCTCCATTTGATTGATTGTTGTCCAAGCATTTACTGTTTTAGAATTGGTTCTCTTTGGATCATTCTCTATTTACAAACAAGCACAAAGTCGCAATACTCTGTTTAGTCTTTGCAGATAGTGAAAAATCGTGTAAAAAAATAAAAGTAATCGAGCAAAATCAGTAGGCCACTAATTGGATCTCTTTTTGACCTCGCTAAAATAGAAATATTAGGAACAACCCTTCTTGAGAAATACGAAAATAGTGAGATGAACTGAGCTCCACACCATGAGGGCTGCAAGACAGCTCGGCTCCATCACCCATCCCGCACAAAATAACGACAAACCCTATGCAAATATTAAAAATATAGACAACACACCAACAAAGAAACAGGGTAAAACATTTTATTAAAAAACTATTTACATAACGTTGGTTTATAAGATGATGTCAGTAGTGGACCGATGTGTGAATAGATCGAAAACAGCACAAGGCTCCAAGATCCAGATAGCAAGCTCCTGGATGTTGGGTGCCATAGTTTAGAGTTCTGAATTTCAGCCTTTTTCAATGCCTGTGGTTTGTTGAATCAAAATGGCGGCTTGACACAAAGCTGACTCAAGCGTTGTTACTGATGCTATGCAGACCAAAACTGGTTTTCAGTTTGTACATTTTTCTAGATTTTTCAATCCAAGTTTGGTTGACTTTGTAGAACGATGGCTTCAGATTTTCAACATACGGTGTGGTGGCGCTGACTGGGAGGGGGCGCTTCGCTCCTGCCCCCTCCCCAAGTAAGATTTTCATACGTGAAAGTACGTTAATGGTTTTGGTCCCTGAGATGCTTCGATGTCACTACCATTCTCAAATAGCATAAGTTCTGGATGTTGGGTGCCATAGTTAAGAGTTCTGAGCAGTGCTTGTAACACTGTCTGAAGCTTATTTCCACCTACTGCAGCTTCACTATTCTCAAAGTAAGTGAGTGTCGTTTGTGGACCTGACTGCATTAGAAAACAATGTGATATGTTACCTTCCTAAACAGCTTGACGGAGGCCCCTGAGGGGCGGTGTGATGGCCATGGACTCGGAGAAGACGCTTGGCTCCGACACCCTCCCCAAGTCTTATAGCACTGGTGTAGCCTGAGATCGCCCCCGACATAGGCGGCCGGCTCCCGGGGTTCGGCTGAACTTTTTGCCTTTTGATGACTCTTCAATTCTGGACCTTGTCCCACAATCCGTTTGACCTGAAGACAAGCTGTAGTGGGGCGCCCCTTTATCGTTTTAGTTGCCATTCCGCCCGCTTTTGCTACACTGTGCCTCTTCCGCCATTCAGCTGTTTACCGCCCGCTCTTGCGACTACAGCGTCTCGCTCACCATGTAGTTGAGATGCGCCCGCTCTTGCGGTGCAGCGATAGGCGGCTGCCACAGGACTCTCAAAATGGCGGCCGGCTCTTCGGTTTTGGGCCTGGTCCACTAAAATGGCCCTGGGACACCTTAGAACTCGGACGCTTGTCTGCTAGGGCTTGCGTCCCATTCTCGAAAAGCGTCCCCTCAGCCGTGAAGATTCTACAAAAGTCTTGGGGGCCTCCGACTCCCGCAGGCTTCTGGTGGGGAGCGGCTGCCATGATTGCTCGTGGAATGGCCACGACGGAGCTACGAGATGGTAGTGGTCTCATGCTGACGCCAGCTTTAGTCTGAAACATCCAGAAACACTGTAGACTACCAATTCGATCAGTTCCGGTAGCGCCCCAACATGACCCGGAAGAGAAGAACTTGCCCTCCCCTCTTTGACTGATGGTTCTTGTTGCCTGTCCCCTCTGTTGTCATTTAACAGAACTTTTTGGACTGCTGAAAGGGGTTGTGTTCTGAACGCTGGTTGGTGGAGACATTTAGACTATATTCTTGACCTACGTTGTCGCGTAATGCGTTTTATGACACGCCGCGTTAGCGCACCCGGAAGTGATCCGAGGCGCGGCGCGCAGCGCGTAACGTAAGCATAACAGGTCATGTGACTTGTTAATAAAACTTTTCATTGGTTCATTTTACTTTTGTTAATTTAATGATGAAAAGCTTGGTCATATGACCTAAAAATTACGCTTTTTATTATTTTCGAACAATATTTTTTTTTCAAACATATGTTATAATATTCCAGGCTAATGTACTTTCCCGGAAAATTTACAACTGTCTTGCAAGTAAAATATATTCCTTTTTCGAGAAAAAGGGCGTTTCTTCCTTCCATGACGGAGCCGTTGAGTAAAAGAGATTCGGCCTGCTGTCTTAGTCGCCGATACGCCTGATTATCAGATTCTTATCGATCACTTTATGTTGCAGACATGAAAAACACAACTGCCCTTGACCATTTATCTTTACTGCGTTCCTACATATTATACCTTTTATCCGTCATGTAATTGGACTGCTTTATTTCACTTGCCTTTTACTGATTCGAAAACAGTCACTAAAAGTAAAAACTTTACAAATGAAAATACTACTACCGTGTTTTGTTTTAAAAACCTTTATTGTAAAAATGTCAGTATACAAATACGGGCCTACAACCACGTGGGCCGGCCACGGAGCAAACTGAAATCGTATATGATGAGGAGACATTTACACTGTAGAAGAACGTAACGAGCGGGCCATTAGGTGACAAGAACAAAGGTGTCTAACAGTTGCGGAATCGGTGGACGTACATTTTGTAATTAAAATACGACAGGGCCACTTACAATAACATTTTCTAGATATACATTTGCGGGCAAAGAGTTACGAGTCCCATTTATACCGGCGCCATTTTGGGCGAGGCCGGGCAGGTCCAAGATATAGTCAAAATGTCTCCACCAACCATCGGCCAGACCAGAACCCCTTTCGGCCCTTTATGCTACAAGATGGTGTCTTCCATTCAGAAAATATTGGTGGCAGCATTTTGAAAGGAAACAGAAACAGCCGTTCTCCTAGTGAGTTTCACATTGTTACATTTAGGAAGAATGTTGAAGAGTAGTATGTGGAAAATCTGAAGCCATTTTTCTACAAACTCTCAATCAGACTTGGATGGAAAAAAAAAACCTGAAGAATGTACAAACTGAAAACCAATTTTTGTCTGTATAGCACCAACAGTAACGCTTGAGTCAGCTTTGTGTCAAGCCGCCATTTTCATTCAATCAATAGCGTCCCCCTGCACACATTCAGGGACCTGGTCGTGTCTTCAGATGAAACGCATTGTAGGAAAAGAAGCAGAAAGGAAAAGGAAAAAAGTTCCGCCGGACCTAGTGAAGCTGCAGCAGGTGCAAATAAGCTTCAGACAGTCCTACAAGCACTGCTCAGAAATCTCAACTGAGGCACTCAACATCCAGGACTTGCCATTCGGATCTTGGCGCCTTGTGCTGGTTCCGACCTATTCACACATCAGTCCACTACTGACATCACCTCATAAGCCAACGGGGCAACCCACGCCGACTTTCGGCGCAGCATTGTAGGATGGCCACACCAGTGCGGCAATTTGCTGGACACCACCTCGGTGCCATCCAGATCTCGGCGCGTTCATTCAATCAATAGCGTCCCCCTGCACACATTCAGGGACCTGGTCGTGTCTTCAGATGAAACGCATTGTAGGAAAAGAAGCAGAAAGGAAAAGGCAAAAAGTTCCGCCGGACCTAGTGAAGCTGCAGCAGGTGCAAATAAGCTTCAGACAGTCCTACAAGCACTGCTCAGAAATCTCAACTGAGGCACTCAACATCCAGGACTTGCCATTCGGATCTTGGCGCCTTGTGCTGGTTCCGACCTATTCACACATCAGTCCACTACTGACATCACCTCATAAGCCAACGGGGCACCCCACGCCGACTTTCGGCGCAGCATTGTAGGATGGCCACACCAGTGCAGCCACTTGCTGGACACCACCTCGGTGCCATCCGGATCTCAGCGCGTTCGAGTCACTGTGCCGGAAGAGTGACCGGAACTCAGCTGAACACGCCGTCTTTCGGCGCAGCATTGTAGGATGGCCACACCAGTACGGCAATTTGCTGGACACCACCTCGGCGCCATCCGGATCTCGGCGCGTTCGAGTCACTGTACCGCAACAGTGGCCGCAATTCAGCTGGACACGCCGTCTTTCGGCGCAGCATTGTAGGATGGCCACACCAGTGCGGCAATTTGCTGGACACCACCTCGGTGCCATCCGGATCTCGGCGCGTTCGAGTCACTGTACCGCAACAGTGACCGCAATTCAGCTGGACACGCCGTCTTTCGGCGCAGCATTGTAGGATGGCCAC
Organism: Lissotriton vulgaris; assembly: GCF_964263255.1. Lineage (NCBI taxonomy): Eukaryota > Metazoa > Chordata > Amphibia > Caudata > Salamandridae > Lissotriton > Lissotriton vulgaris. Next base: position 61,692 of record NW_028249045.1, on the reverse strand, counting down.
ACCAGTGCGGCAATTTGCTGGACACCACCTCGGTACCATCCGGATCTCGGCCCGTTGTGCTGCCTTCGGCCTATTCGCACATCGGTCCGCTACTGACGCCGCCTCACGTGCCAACGGATTTTCTACGCTTTTTGTAGCCCTATTTCGCATAACAGGTCATGTGACTTGTTTATAAAACTTTTCATTGGTTCATTTTACTTTTGGTTTCCTAAAGATGGAAGGCTTGGTCATATGACCTAAAAATAACACTTTTCATTGGTTTAGAACATTTTTTTTTCCCAAACGATGAAAGCCCCACCTTGTTTCTGGATCATTCAGACTGAAGCTGGCGTCAGCATGAGAGCACCACCATCTCGTGGCTCCGTCGTGGTCATTCCGCGAGCAATCATGGCAGCCGCTCCCCACCGGAAGCCTGCGGGAGTCGGGGGCCCCCAAGACTTTTATACAATCTTCACGGCTGAGCGGACGCTTTTCGAGAATGGAGCCCAAGCCCTAGCAGGCAAGCGTCCGAGTTCCAAAGTGTCCCAGGGCCATTTCAGTGGACCAGGCCTAAAACCGAGGAGCTGTCCGCCATTTTAAGAGCCATGTGGCAGCCGCCTATCGCTGCACTGCAAGAGTGGGAGCAACTCAACAACATGGTGAGCGAGACGCTGTGGCCGCAAGAGCGAGCGCAACTCAGCTAGATGGCCGCCACCTGGGGAGGCCCGTTCACGCCGGCTCCCCCACGCCCCCCCCCCGAGCCGCCGCACGCCAATATTCGGAGCAGCATTGTAGGATACCAAAACCAGTGCGGCAGTTTACTGGACATCACCTGGGTGCCTGTCGTACATGTTGTGTCAGCCATGTGACACTGGACACAGACCGCTACTGACGAGGCCTCCCCCCGCACCACCCGGGACGCCCCACGCTGTTTTTCTGTGCTGCATTGTAGGATCCCTAAACCAGTGCGGCACCCAGGCGACATCACCTGGGTGCCGTCCAGAACTCTGCACGTTGTGCTGCCTTGGGACTATTCGCACAACAGACCGCTACTGACGAGGCCTCCCCTCGCCCCACCCGGGACGCCCCACACCAATTTTCGGAGCAGCATTGTAGGATCCCTAAACCAGTGCGGCACCCAGGCGACATCACCTGGGTGCCGTCCAGAACTCTGCACGTTGTGCTGCCTTGGGACTATTCGCACAAAAGACCGCTTCTAACCATTGTTGCTTTTTGTGTTGAGAAATGTTTAAATGTTTTTAGTTTTTGTTCCGTTTGTTAAAGTTAGTAGTTAATAAAGTTTTATAACCTTACTTTGTTGGAGTGTTATCTATTTTTTTTAAAACGGGTGAATGGGGCCTTGAATCGGGTTATTGTCATGTGTGGGCTTTGGAAGTGTGCTGCTGCAGGATCGGACATTTCAAACTCAAATGCACGTTCTTTTTCTTACCTTTCCGAAGCATGGAGCGCAATAGCAGGCAGAGAAAGGGTGATGCACGTGTTGAACACTACCTGACCTGGCAAGTTGCTGGCAGTGCCCCCCCGTCCGCTCCTGAAAGAGGGCACACACACACCGCCGCCCCGAGTACTTCACAAATCTTTAAAAGACCATGCGCTTGTTCATGAGGCTTAAATGGTTTATCACCTCTTCTAGAACCCCTGCATCGACCCTCTGACGTTTCATGGAAAAATTACCATGTAACACAATACCAAGCCCTGTCGGCTGAAACCCCCAAGGAATCGTGGGGCATATTATCAAGGGGGTTTTCTCCGCTTTTTTTGGCTTTAAAAGCCATGAAAGCGGAGATAAAATTATCTCCCTATTACCAAGCTGTCGCTAACACCAGTTAGTGACAGCTAAAAGGAGATAGCGACCATCTTGGGCCCCGCTTTGCATGTCAGTGATATTTATCACTAATGACATGCAAAGTGGCGTGCCAAGATGTTAGCGACTGGAAACAGTCCCTAACATCGCTACCTTCTATTACCAACTTTTGGAGATATTCGCGCTAAGCGCGAATATCTCCAAAATCTAACACCTGCCCTGAGCAGTTCTTAGCCATGTTATCCAATGGGAGGTGGATAACATGGCTAAGAGCATTAGGTCAATAATACATGAATATCGCTGACTTTTCTGCGATAATAGCAAGGTTTATCTGCGATAAAAATCGCCGATGTGCGGCGATAATTTTTGTCTCTAAACAAGTTAGAGACAAAAATTATCGCTAGTTGTTCGTAATATGCCCCCGGGTTTTTGCTTGCAGAAATCGGGAGGCGGGAGACTAGCACTGAAATCAGTAGTCACACGCCTGAATCAGGAGGATTGGCATGTCTGAATTCTCTACAGCTGGGGCCATAAACTACATCCGCAGGGTTAGGTGATATCCTGGGACCAGCCTGGCATCTAAAATGGCTGCCGTGCACGACAAAATTGTGGCATTCGAAAAAAAGGCAAGATGGCGCAGCCGCTGGAAGAGATGTATCAACATATATCAGCCTCCTCAGCCACCCTCAGGAAACATAGGGGATTAGGATACCTCTCCCGCACCCCCTTATACCTAGTAATTTAATTAACGAAGCACAAAATGGCGAATTCCCGTTTCGCTACCAGTTTGCGGCCCAGTTCGCGGCCCGTGAAGCAAATGGCGAATTCCCTTTTCGCTACCAGTTTGCGGCCCAGTTCGCGGCCCGTGAAGCGCTTCTACCGTGAAAAATCATTTTTTTTTTTATTTTCCCCACGGGACCCTTTAATAACCCCAACAACATTCCTAGGGGGTGAAGAGGGGGATACCTTGCCCCCTTTCATTAAATTCCCCCTTAGTTTTTCACCTTTTCTTCTCTCTCGATCCTACCGAGAGACAAGATGGCGGCCGCTCCGGACTGTCACGCAGCAAAAAAAAAAAAAAAGCTCACGCACAGCCGCTGGAAGAGATGTATCAACATATATCAGCCTCCTCAGCCACCCTCAGGAAACATAGGGGATTAGGATACGTCTCCCGCACCCACTTATAACTAGTAATTTAATTAACGAAGCTCAAAATGGCGAATTCCCGTTTCGCTACCAGTTCGCGGCCGCGCTTCTACCGTGAAAAATCATTTTTTTTTTATTTTCCCCACGGGACCCTTTAATAACCCCAACAACATTCCTAGGGGGTCAAGAGGGGGATACCTTGCCCCCTTTCATTAAATTCCCCTTTCGTTTTCCACCTCTTCTTCTCTCTCGATCCTACCGAGAGACAAGATGGCGTCCGCTCCGGACTGTTTAGAATGTTGACAGACACCGGAGAGCCAATCAGCTTTCTGCGCGCAAAGTTCCGATAAGCGAAAAGTAAGCGGACCGGATCGCTGCCCAGAGCGCTGTTACAGATATATATCTTGGTTTGAACGTTAATTTCTCAAAAACTACTGGAGCACATATATTGAGACCTAGCAAAGGCACATCGGGCTAACAGTCCCTACAATTTTGCCAAGTTTCGTGCAAATCCATTCAGCCGTTCGAGCTAAAAGTGAGTCCAACCGCCCTATGGAAAAATGAATGGGAAAAACGCGTTTTGGGACCCCCCTTTTTTCTCGGCCCCCCCTTGACGAAACCCCCCCAAATGTGCCATTTTCCTGAAAATTTCAGCCGATTCCGTCCACAAACGCCAAAGTTATTAGACATAGAATTTTCAAAAGTCCCATAGAGAAAAAATTCTAACTATATATACCTACTGGCGATAGCCAGTAGGTAATATATATATATATATATATATATATATATATATACATATATATATACATATATATATATATATATATATACATATACATATATATATACATATATATATACATATATATATATATATATATATATATATATATATATATATATATATATATATATATATATATATATATATATATATATAGATATATATATATAGATATAGATACATATTTATTCATATATATGTTGGTTGCCAGTAGGTAGTTATGGTTACAACAAGCAAAGTTTACGTAGCAAAAGCCTTTTTTGTTTTGCCAATAACTTTGGAGCCGTTTAACGAATCTTCCCGAAAATGTCACAAATTTTCCTATAAATATTTCCTACTGGCAGTCACCAGTAGGTAGTTATAGTTAGGACCTAGTTTCCATAGGAAGATCATTTTATGATTTGCCAATAATTTTGAAGCCATTTGATGAATATTCACAAACCTTTCAGAACTGATATGGTACTCAATTCAGCTGCTATTTTGAAAGTTTTAGGGTGAACCATCAAGAGGGGGCCGAGAACCAGGGAGTGTAAATAAGCATGTTTTTGCCATGTTAATTCCCATAAGACTTTTAAGCATGGCTACATCCCGAACTGCCGAACAGATTCACACCAAATTAGTCAGGAAGGTAGATGTTGGTCCAAGGAAGTGCTTTTTTGTGATCTGGTCTAAACCCGTTCAATAGTTTCAGGGTTATTTAATTACATTTCCAGTTGTATATATAGGGACTTGATGGATCCGCAACCCCTCCTGATCTCGTGCTGAGATCTGATTGGCTCTCAACACTTCAAACAAGGAAGTGTTGGTGGTCATCTTGTGACTCAGTTGAACCACTATTCGGTTGAAATATTTGAGTGGGAGTCATGCTGGATTCTTGACTCCTACCGAAATGTTTAAAAAAATAAGTGTGGGTTGCTGCGCTTCATTTGTAATCGGCCCCCGGGGGTCATGTACCAAGGGCATGCGTAAAATATATAGTAGGGTCTCATAGGGCCCCCCTCCTTGGAGCCTTAAAGCCCCTGGGACTGCCACCTCCCTGTGCCATTTTCTTTACATTTTATGTGTGCCCTGGGGAGCACCACCTCCCCAGGGCAAATAATGATTAAATGTGTGGGGGCCTGCCTGGATCCCACATTTCCGGTGACCACCACCTCCCAGGGCTAGCTGAAATATTATTGGGGGCTGCGACCCCTCTTCAGCCCTAGGGACTGCCACCTCCCTGGAACAAATAGTTACAATTACAGAATGGGGGACATGTGACTCCTCGTAGCTCCAGGGACCACCACCTACCCGGTTTTGTGTTCTTAATGGAGAGGGCCATTCAGCCTCCCTTCTGGGACCATAGATGGCTCTGTGTTCTGTAATGTAGGGGGCCATGCAGCCCCCCTCCTGGAACCATAGATGGCCCGGGGGACCGCCACAGTCCGGGGCCAGCTCCTGCTACCTCCCGGGGTGGCCACCTCGGGAGGTAGCTGTTTGCTATGGCTTGGTGGGAGCTTTACCAGTCCCGCCAAGACATAGCAAACTGTGCTCGCTTTCAGCAACCACTCTCACTTGCTGAAAGTGACCACAATTGCTTTGACAGAGTGGGAGCTGCATGTTAGCAGATCCCTCTCTGTCAACGCAATGACAGTTCATGCAGGAAGTGGGGAGCCAACAGCGACCGCAGGCTCAATGAATATTTATATATGTTTATCGTAGTTAGTTGATAAGATCCAATATTGCCAACAAAGAGTTCTGGTGACCCCATAACCCAAGAGGCGTAATGCCGAGTTATTATTAAATATCTCCAGAACCTCTAAATGGCAAACAAGGACCATATTACAAATTACCCATTTTGTAATATTTATGCCACATGTTTATTTCTGAGCAGTAAGCTTGAAAAAATAGGTTTTATGAAGATATTGTTAATAAACCAGTTGGCAATGGCGAAGACCAGTGCATTTATGCCATACTGTGTATGCAGCATTGACTGCATAATTATGGAGTTAGCGCATTTTCCACATAATTTGAATATTTGGAATTTGTTGTTTCTAGCTCAAATGGTTGAAAGTAATAGCTCCTCATTATTGTATTCTTTTTCTACATAATTTACAAAATGTTGATGCATAATTTGGTGCTCCAGGCTACATAATCCTTATATAAAGATTAGGATTCGCAGGCTGATGTGTGAGCTTTTCATTATGATGTTGAAAATCGTATTTCACATGGAGCTGTGAAATATTGTTCATATTTCCTGGTTACCTGTGGAATGTGGTTTTAATACAACTGCATTGTGTAAGAACCCAAACATTTTTTATGTGATATGTGTTTGTGTGTGAAAGCTGTCATCTACTAAGATGAAGAAAAATATATAATTGTATTTATTTACTAAAGTAGTTGCATACGTACAACAAAAATATCTTGTGCCCACTATTGCCATTTCTAGCCACAGAAATATTGCCTTAAACCTTCCGCTGGCAGTTTAGAAAAGAAATTCGGTCATGTATCTATATTATTTTTTGGGTTAAAATAATTAATTCCAAAAATTGTGCTATGGAGCATTTGTAGTAACAGCTGCAGCTATCTGTTCACTGTCTTTCCACATGGGATACTTTCTGCACAAGATAGATATGCATGAAAAGGCAGAATGAAGCTGGGTGCATGAATTCAAAATCGGTTTAAGCAAAAATGATGTAAAAGACATTAAAACCATATTTCTAAAAAACATGATGGCATTAGGTATTATTAAAAATGTCATTTTACAACCAGTGCCCAGACTGAAGCTATTTCTTTAATCCATTCTTCTTCTGTGCACACACTGCCCGTTCTTGTTATGTCAAAGTATGAAACATTTCATGCATAAATATTAATCCCACTCTGAGATGCTTATTGAAACATAGTTCCTAAAATAGCACAGTCTCATGAAAGTCATTTTTTCCCAAAGCACTAATATATAATAGTCTATCAATCCAGAAGAAACGGACTAATTTCTTTTGGTATCTGTCAAACACTTAAAAGAACAAAAAACTTCTCAAAACATTAATGTTTTTTATTTAAAAATGTTATAGAATGTTTTAGGGGAAACAAACATATTTCCAATAATAAGAACGTGCATAAATATGACAGAGGTAATATGCATTTCAGAAATACTGCAATTTTTGTTTAGATTGCATTATCTGTTGTTTCACTGAATGGCTTTTTTTGCCGGAAGTTGTTTAGCAATATCATTTTGGACTTTAGTAAAGTTTTCTTTCTTCTAATCTAGACATCCTGGATCCTTTCTACATGAATCCAGTTACAGCGTATGATCATGCCATGCAGTATGCATAGGCCTGCACCCCACGAAGGACTGATTACTGAATACCAGACCCACACACGATACTGGTCTATTCTTGATGTTTTATCAACCATCTGTGTATTGTGAAAAGAGGCGTCTCCTGGCTTTAACAGGCTCTATATTAAACAAATGTGATAATGAGAGTGAGCACTTTGTTGAGGCTGGGCCTTATATGCTATAATGCACTTTATTCTTCCCCATACCGCATAAAGCTACCGAAATGGAAAATTAGTTGGTTACATGTATACAGTACATTACTGTAGCCATACTGAGCCCCGCAAAGAAGGCTAGATGTATATGTGGCCCTAGTCAACCTCAGTAGCATAGTCAGGGTGTTGTGGGTCACAGTGCAAGGAAGAAAGTGAACCCCCTGGCTGCTGATAGAGTGATAAATACTAAAGAATAAGGTGCAACCCAGTAACCCTGGGACCTGGTTAGGATAATTAACAAAGACACAAGACACAAGTGGTCCCTGTGGGGGAATAGTATACTATTACACACATCTCTAATTGTAGGATCTATGGGTGTCCTATGTATATAGTTCCATACTGATAATGACACTGATCTAAAAGAATTTGTATTGTTGGTTGAAACGTTGACAAATACTACAGTGGACTGATTTTTTTATTTGATTGTGGATTTTAACACTCCTTCACAGAGTGCTGGTTGTTACATCCAAATGTCCTTATCTGTCACATATAAATATTAGCATTATGTAATGCACTTTTACACACCAGTTATTCACTTCATCACCTTCACTGTGCCATCACACCAATAGGAGCACCTTGTTTAAGATTGATACTCTGAATTGAAAAATATGACTCTTGTTGAAACAAGACAATTATTTTGTAAGTTGCTCAATAATCTTGCAATTCACATTCTAAATCTTATCAAAGAATGTTTTAATGTAATTATTTAAATAAGCGATAGAGTGGGATGGCGGCACACCCTCTGTGAAAGTTCAACAAGGGTCTGTTTGAATTTGATTGTAATCGTATCTGTGGGTGACGAGGAATGAGTCCCTCCTGGCCGGTAGGGTCTCCGAATTTCAACCAAAGAACTGGGGGGAGTGCAGTGACCACCAACACTACTTCCAATGGCACTCCGGGTGTTCTATAAATGTAGCCGATGTAGTGAGTAAAAAACACTGGTCATCAATAATCCATTTTTAGTATGTTTATTTGAAAAGTCACGTATTCAAATCATTCGAGAAACAAGTACTCAATTTGAGATTCAAAATATCCGATTGCATTGAATAATGTCCCTATGCATTTCGGGACAGTTGCCCTTCCTCAGGGGCAGTGTGCAATCTGTAAATGAAGAATGCAAAGGTTCAGGAAATTGAAACACCTCCACGGGGCATGTACATCGAGAGAAAACGGGTAAAACTAAACTTAAAATCGTGCCTGGATATACAGAGGTTAGAAAGGTTATCGTGCGGTGAGCCGTATCTAAGAACGTTGTGTTGTATGACAACAGAGTGCGAGAAAAGATACAAGCTACGAACAGGGTAGGTAGTAGCTAAACGGAAGCATGATTGAAATAAAAAGTGCTTAGATAAAGTCAGAATTCCCAAGGTGAAAGACGGTCATCGGAGCAAAGGGAATTCCGGTCGGAAACAGTTAAAGTGCAATGGTTAACGAATCAATAATGTGAGAGCTGACGAAATATAAAAGCCAAGAGTGCATGCGTTAATCACCCGAGTGGCGACTATCAAAAGAAACTGTGGGTTACGTGCTTACCTGGTAGTTCAGGGGAAAGACGCATATCATGTCTCTCAAGTGTGTAAGGCTACTGAGTGAGAACACGGAAGTAAGTACTGGTGAAGGACAGAATGGCGTGTGTGATAAAAACAAACGAGGGACTCATGTTGAATAAAAGACAACAAAAGGAAATAAAATAAAATAAATGGAAGCACAATATAATCAAGGCTTAAACAAAATTGCTATCTAAAAAATACACATAATGTAGAAAAGAATGGCAAGAGAAAAACGTGACAATGCTGAAAACGATAGGCGTGAAAATAGAAGACAGACACACGGGGGTGGCCATCTTAGGTGAGGAAAAGACAAACCAAGGTAAAAATGGTATGGAATACAAAGAAGATAATAGAGAGAGGGAATGGTTAAACGGGTGAATTCAAGAGAACTAAAAGGATGGGTAATACAGAATATCAAAGGAAGCAGTGTGTAGAGGATGGTAAAGTCAAAAATAGAAAAGAAGAGTAGAACAAGTTAACATGAAATTTAACAGGAAAATAAAGCATGTAAGTCAACTGGTAAGTCAGAGAAAACAACTGTATTCAATTCTGTCATTACGGCCTTTCGGCTGGCAGGCATCCAATCTTTTTATCCAAACTGTTTCTCTTTGTAAGAGTCTTTTTTTATTATCAATGCCTGGTCTCGTTGGTACAATCTCCAAGACAAGGAACCGTAGTTGGCTGACGTTGTGACAGTATGCAGTAAAGTGGGATTAGAACTTTCAAGTCATCGTCGATGGGATGAGTTAACAGGAAGGATTCAATCACTTCAATGCCCCTATGCTGAGGTATCGATGTGTACAATGCACATACGTCAATGGAGACCAGGGTGTACATGGTGTTGGGTTCCAGAGTCACTTGTTGAAGTCAGTTTAAAAATCAGTTGTGTCACGTAAGCACGTAGACATACTCTTGACAATGGTCTGAAGGTATAGGTCAATGAATTTCCAAGTTGGTTCGTGTATTTGTGGTCTTTCTCAGTGATGGTTCCCATCGTAACGACTTATGGACAGTGATTACTATCACAAGAGTGTGACAGAACACGTTCACGACATCAACTTGTACATGTAGTTAATGCAAGATCCAACAGAGACTTTTTCTGCAATTTTGAAAACCATTTTGGATAAAGCCGTTACGATGGGAACCATCACTGAGAAAGACCACAAATACCTAACTCAACCACATCCTAAATGTCCAAGCAGACATATGCTACCTAACATTCATAAAAATCTGCACCAGCCTCCTTTTCGCCCTATTGCATCCACCAAGAATTCCATACACGAACCATACAACACAACGTTCTTAGATATGGCTCACCGCACGATAACCTTTCTAACCTCTGTATATCCAGGCACGATTTTAAGTTTAGTTTTACCCGTTTTCTCTCGATGTACATGCACCGTTGAGGTGTTTCAATTTCCTAAACCTTTGCATTCTTCATTTACAGATTGCACACTGCCCCTGAGGAAGGGCCACTGTCCCGAAATGCATAGGGACATTATTCAATGCAATCGGATATTTTGAATCTCAAATGGAATACTTGTTTCTCCAATGAAGTCGCTATGATTTAAATACGTGACTTTTAAAGTAATTATTACCATGGAAGTCAAGGGCTACACGTCCCCCACAGGGACCACTAGTGGCTTTATGAATGATAAAATACAGCAGTATTTTGGGATCAGTGGGACCCTCAGGCCTCAAGGCCCTGGTACCACAGAACCTGCTGCACCAATGGAAGCTACATCCTTGTTCATCCCTACCCCTTCTCTGCAACTGTCCTGAATCAGATCACATCTTACTAGGAGGACAAAAGGGTAATGGAGTGCAATTCAGGATGTAGAGATGTGCACAGAACCACTGGGCACGCCCATTACCAGGGCCCATTACCTTCAATTATTTGTGTTTTGGTGGACGTGTGGAAAGCGCATTTAAGTGAAACAGCATTTTGTGGCTGAGCTCCCCACTACAAATTTGACGTTTTTCCATGCTTTTGGAAGTTGCTGAAATTGTTACAGAAAAATACTAGGAAAATACCTGTACAGATTATTTTATGCTATATGTCTGACTATCTTATGTACCATGTATTGTGCTTTATATGGAGTTGACCAGTCTGGTGTTTTTCTTGTTTATGTAGTTGGATGAGTGAATGAGTGAGTGCGACATTGATCAGTATGTATTGTTAAGTTAGGTGTATTTTCCATCATATTTATGTTGCCTTCGTCTGGGTGATAGTAAGTAATCATTTATTGTTTGGTTAATAAAAACCTTTACAATTTCCATTTTTAAAAAAAGCAATAGGTACCAGCATGAGTCATGATTTACAATCAAAAGAGCATATCCTAAAAACATTCATTCATTGTGTAGAAGTAGTTAGTGCAGTAATCAGTAATTAATGTCGATTGCTATGAAATGGCAAAGACTTTATAATCGTTCTTTGTAACGATACTGTCACTTCAAGCGCCTAAAAAAAGAGTTAAAAAGGGGATAAGGATCATGGAGACAAGAACAGTGAATATTTTGGTCTCTTTTAGTGGACAACAATACAATTTTCGGTCGGGTAAAAAGCAGCAGCTGTGATATTATATAGATGATTGTGCAAACGTTCAGTTGGCTTAAAAACATTAATGGTGAAGTGATACTGATGGATGTTGTAATCTTATGCCAGCACTTGGCATAGGCTCCTTTGTGGGTGATTTCTTGGCTCAGCAGGCCGAATTCCAGCCTTATCTGGCGGGTGAGGCTTACTTGGGCAGATTTAAAATCATACTAGCCGCTCTTGGGAGTGTTCTGTCTAAAATGGCCACGTCGCATCCCCTCAGGCACTCGCTCCGGTAAGATTAGCTGGAACGCGCTTTGCTTGTCAGACTTGTAGCAGTGGGATATGACTTGGGCCGGCAGTTTTGTGTTTAATGGATTTTAAAGCTGCCACAATTGCGTCGCCTCTTCTCTTTATGGCTTCTTTTTATTAATTAAATGTGCCTTTGTTGTCTATTATCACTCCCAAGTACTTGTATTCTTCAACTACTTCTATTGTTGTTTCGGCCAATTGCTAGCGATAATAAGAGGTTGTCTTTTTTGGATATAAGCGCATTACCTTTGTTTTTTATCAAAGATGATTGTTGGACCGTTGGTTGCTGAATATCTACTGGTTGTATCTAGTAGGTGTTGAAGACCAATGGGAGTTTGGCTAATCAGTACTCGGTCATCTGCGTACAGCAGGTTGGAAAGAGGGAGCCCTCCCATCCTTGGGGCATGTGAATTGCAAATGTCCAGTTCTGTCGATAGGTCAGCAATATACAATTTGAAGGGTATCAGGGCCAACACACACCCTTGTTTAAGCCCCATGGTTGTTGGGATTTTTCTGGACAGGATGGTTCCTGCTCCTAGCTTTACTTGGACCCACTTCTTAGTGTGTAGAAGTTTTAACTGATTTAAAAGAGCAGATGGAATTTTCTTTTCCTCAAGTTTTTGCCAACGTTTGTTCTTGTCAATTTTATTGAAGGCTGATGAATAGTCAATAAAACAAAAGAAGAGAGGGTGTTTTGCTAATTAGGCGCCAACTGCTAGTAGGGAAAGGACAAGTATATTTGTTGTTGTTCCCGATAAATTAGCAAAATCTGGTAGTAATACAGAAGCCCAGTACTCCAAATTGTTTTTGAATAGCATCGGTGGAATCCCGTTAGGGCCCGGTGTGCCCTCCAGCTTGCTTTGAGTACACTTTCCTTAATCTGAAAAGTTGTAAATTAAAGATGATTTTATACTACTACTGGGAAGATGGATCAGAAACGGTTGCCTCAGAGATGATGCAAAAACCCTGCTTCAGTGATGAATTAAAATGAAGCAGCAGATGTGAGGCCCAAGCTTCCTCTGTCAGGTATGAGCTAACTCTTTGTACGTTCAGGTTGTTTAGACTGTTTATTGTTTGACTTTGAATTGTGCAGTAGTCTAGCCCACAGATTTTCATCTGATTACATTTTCACCTCCCACATTGCTATTTTTCTTTTTTGATTTTAATTGTATACGCTCGCTAAAAATAATGGGGTCCTGTCCTGTGTGCCGAAGTCTGCGTAGTGTTTTGTTTATTGCTTTCTCGAGTTTTCGAAGGTTAGGAATTCTGGAGATAGGAAAGTGGTTCTCTTGGTGGACTGATGAACCATTGGACATTAAAGCTGAACGAGTGCTTACTGTGTGCTTTTCTACTAGTGTTTTGATGAATGATTCCCAGCGCGTTATCACATCTGTGTCGGTCTCTTCGCGATTTTCCCATAGCGACTTTGTTGAAGCTAACAGTTCTTCTGATTGGTTGGTTTTCCATGTATTCCTCTTGAAGTTGTCGTGTGCATGGACTCTGGATCCTCAACAGGTTGATCTAATGATGGTCTCAATATTCTTATAGATGTTTCCTGTGGCAGATGGTCACTATGATCCTGAGACTCTACCTGGCTTGCTGAACAGTGGTGAAGCGTACGTGTGGCTGCGCTGTGAAAAGTTGCCCCAGGGGCTGACCTCTTGGGCAGACCCATTTAGTGCCACAAAGCTTAGATGTTCGAGATCCTTTAAAAAGTTCCTAGCAAGTGCTGATTGTTGCTTCTTGTTATACTTGTTACTCTGCCCCTCCTGGCATGGAATGTTCCAGAACAAATGTTGGTCCTTTAGGAGCTCATTCCTCTCCTGTGGCCCATTAGGAGCATGTTGAAGTCACCTGTCAACAGTAAGTTGGGTGTTGGTTCAGCAGAGAGCATTCTGGTTATTTCTGATCCCACTATTTTAACTCCTTTGATTTTGTCACGCAGATGTATGTAGGCATTTAGGAGTAATATTTGATGTTTGATGCTGCCATCCTGGTATTCACTCTGAGTACTTTAATTGCATTTGTAGAATTTGTGAAAGTGTCAACTTCTTTGGTTGCCAATTTGGTCTTTATTGATGAATACATTGTTAGACCTCCTTTAAAGTGCCCACATTTGAAGCATTTTACTGCTGGGGAGTGGTGGGTTTTGAAACCGAGTAGGTGGAAGGGTTCTTCTAGTCATGTCTCTTGTAGTAGGTCAAAGGTTTACAAGTAGTCCAGGAGGTCTCTATCCAATATTTTATTACCCAACCCATTTATATTCCAAGAGCAGATTCGTAGGTGGTGGTCACCTGGTGGTAATTGTTTTATTTTGAGTCAATTGCCCTCTCGTTGCTATTGTCTGGGTGGTAGGCGCTCTGTAATTGTTTATACATATTTATTCTCTGCATCCATTTTAATAGTAATTTATGTATTTTGTTATTGTCAGAATAATGTATGATTTAGTGTTTTATAAATATTCTTTTTTGCACACTGTGTCCAGCACTGTGATGACGAGGGGACTCATTTCCTTCCTCCCTTATTCTACACAGTACGATATAGTGAAGAAATAAGTTGCAGGCAGTGGGGTTTCTTTTTGATTGATAGTAGTCAATTCATGAAAGTGTCTATACATCAACAAAAACTGGAAGTCACCCTCTTTCTAAGTCCTCCTATTTATTCATAAAGGCTATTAAAACCTACCTTTTCTAGTCCCCTGCTTGCCTTTCGCTGTGTTTGTCTTTCCCGCATCAGAGCCGGGAAGCCCCTTTGCTGTGGCAGCTGTAGCACTTTATAAGTTAAGATAACTTAACATTTGGTGTGGGAAAGTAAACAACAGAACTCAAGCCAGATTTACGAAGATGTGAGGCTAGGCAATGCAGTAAAACAACTTGCTGCACTGCGTCAGATGGAGAGGACAGGACAGCTCAAATATCTACTAAGAAATGGTGGTTTCCTGCTCTCTCCCTGCGCTGGTACACACATTGCAGCCTAGCGCCAATGTAGGCACCATGGCACCATGTTGCAAGGATGACTGCAGTAGAGGCAGGATTGTTTTTGCACCAGAAGGGTCACCTTCTGATACAAAAACAATCCTTAGCGGCTTTTTCAAACCATAGAAAGAGAAAAAAATGAGAAGAAGTTATTTCCCCTTGTTGCACCTCCCCTGAGATGGCGTACCTTTTTGACTAATTTCCAGGTTTAGTAATGGTAGTCAGTGGTTCATTTGTAAAAAAGGAAGTGCCTGAGCTCTCGTCAGGATGCAGCTTCGACCAGCCCATTTCTCCTGTTAGCTCTACCTATCACAGAACCAAGAAACCCTACAAGTGTGGACGGAATGTGGTGTAAAGGCCAGAGCTACCAACTCAGACATGGGGAACCAGGTTCGAGTCTCCTGTGATTCTGGGTGAATCCCTGGGTTCACCAAACATTAATGTGTCCTTAACTGGTGCTCAAGTGCCTAAGTTGATGATTAAGTGCTGGTGCTGAGGACCGAAAACTACTGGCTCAAATTAGGCACTGCTGGTAGTAAATCTGGGAATGCGCCATGAATTCATGGGTCTATGCATTTGGACACCCACACTTCACCCATGGAACACCTAACCACTACTGCGTTGCATTACTCCAGATGTACTATGCCATACAGAGCTACGCAAGGTGGCTCTGCGTGCCATAGCAAATCTCACTTAATGTTGTTATGTTATGTTGAAAGATTTGTAGAGTGCAGCATATACCCTGGGAGTGTCTTGGTGCTAGTCAGAGTGCTGAGCAGATGCAAAAGAAAAAGGCTACTGGTTAAAGAGCCAGGTATTTATGGACTTCTGCAATTTAGAAGGGAGGCAGCTGATCTAATGTGAAAAGGAAGGACATTCTACTGTTTGGTTGCTCCTGCCAGGAAGCTGGTTCCCCCGTTTGGACTTCTTGTATCTAAAGATGTTTATTTTGAAAGATCCCATTGATCTTAGATTTCTTGTGTGAACGTTCCAAAAAAGGCTTTCCTCAGAAAAACTTGCCTGAATCATGGAGGGCCTTGTAAGTAAAGCAAAGAGATTTGAATTTGATCCTGTTTTTTACATTCAGCCTGTGAAGATCTTTTTTGGCATGCATGATGGATTGATGCCCAAGCAGTCCCAGCAGTAGTCTTGCTGCTGAATTCTGTTGAAATAACGTTTGTTGAGCCAGCTGTATGAGCCGTTGCAATAATCAAAGGTGGAAAGTATTAACGAGGAAAGTACTGTCTTCCTGGAACTGATGGGAAGAAAGTTTAATATTTTCTGAAGGATTCTAAGGGTGTTATAGGAGTATGAGATAACTGCATTAATTTTCTTACCAAGATTTAATTTATCATCAGACTCTTAGCTTTAGGTTTGGGAGAAGGGAGCACTCCCATTTCTTAAGGCTTGGCTTGCCCTCGCATAACCTTGAGTGATGAAAGGGCAACACAATTCTTTGATAAATCTGGTTCTTTTTGTTCAAAAGAGTGTCCCACCATCCAATTAACTGGTCAAGTGATGTAGCTCATATTATATTTTGCATCTCCTATTTCTATTAGCAAAAACCTAACCATTAGAACCTGACATCTTAGCGTTCTGCAATTAGAATACTATTTTGATGTGACAGAAAATCCATGCTTTTTTGTTTCTTGTCTTTTTAAAGTAAATTTAGATGTTTGGTCTAAACTTAGACCAAACACTGGGTCCGATTCGCAAAGCTAAACTTAGACGTTTGGTTGAAACTTAGACCAAACGTCTAAGTTTACAGCTTTGGGAATTCAGAAAAGGCATTTACCGATACTACCTTTATGGCCGCACTCAGAGTGTGGACATAAAGATAGTACTCGTAAATGCCCTTTGTCAATTCCCAAAGCCGTACACGTAGATGTTTGGTCTAAGTTTAGACCAAACATTTAAGTTTACCTTTTCGAATCAGACCCAGTGCTTGTATATCTCTGCTCCTGCTTCTGCATTGTCAAGCAGACTGTTTGCCATTGTGATGGTCTGAGAAAGAATTCTCTAGGTTAATGCTTTGGGTCACACCCTGTACCCCATCAGTCGGGGTGCCCCCCGGCTTTTTGCCCCAGAACATTGCATAAATATGTGAGAGCTGCATAGCTTCTCAGATCTGCTGTCTGGAACTACAAGGAGAAGAAGGACTGCCCTGCTGGAACCATGGTCTGTACTCCAAAGGATTGCACTTTGAAGGACTGCTCCTGCTGCACTCTTGGAACTATAGCCCTAGGGACTGCCATGCTTTAAAAAGGAATAAGGAGTAGACTCCCTAAAAGCAACAGGTTAACAGAGCTCACCTGCACCATCTCCACCAAGATGTCCCCAGCATGGAGTGTGTCCAGTGGACTTTTAAGGATTTTGCCAGGTGCATTGCGTGAATTGTAGTACTAACTTCCAAGGAGCAACTCAGAGACTCTGTAACTTTGGATTTATTTTGTGAACACTTTGAACACCCAAGAGGAACTTGAGGAAGAAGTTCTAGAGGTTTGGGGCAACTTTTGGAAAAAGCTCCAAAAGGTGACCGACCTGATGTCTATAGTCAATACGACTACCTTGCACCGCTACCTGGCCTGGATTTCAGGTTTGTCTGGCTGAAGGCTCTGGAGCTCAAGACTTCCAGTAATTGACCAGGAGTTCCCGCTGAACCAAGCCAACAAAGCCATTGTGAATCTGGCCTGCTGGAGAGGCCCACTTAAATCCTCCAGAAAAGTTTCTATGTACGAAAGTAAAATTTAGCCCGAGGCCTCCCGCTTAGTGTATCCAGCGAGGGCTCCATCGCAGTTGGCCTTAAACTTTTACTTTGTCCCGTCAAGCATGGCCTGATGTCCCAAGTTGGCGCTATATGTTTTTAAACCATAGAAAGTGTTTATTGTTTAAAAACTATTATCCCTAGTTCCCTATATTGGATTTTGTCATTATGGTGTCATTTTAGTCTTAAAAATAGTTTCTATTTTTATAAATTGGCTGTGTATTTTTATTGTGTGTTTCGTCTTAAGTATTTAATGTATAGTGTTTTGTAATGCTTGACACACCTGTCTCCTAAGTTAATCCTGCCTGCTCCCAGCCAGCTACCAAATGTTGAGCAAGGGAATAATTTATTCAGACCTTGTCTGGACCTTATATTGCAATGGTGGCCTGATTGCTAGTGGTAGGTGTATACCTACCCCTACTAATAACCCACCTTCCAATAGGGACTGCTAAAACATATAAACTGTTAAGCATGTGGTATTTCCTATGTAGGATTGTAAAAAACAAGGACCCCCTGAGTAGTAGCATAAAAATAACTCCTAGGACAGGGAAAAACACATGATTTCCTATGTAGCCATTCAGAATCAAAGCTCCATCAGCTCTACATTGCTGTATGTCCACCACTACATTCCAGAGGACTTGTCTTGGTGAAATAACTTCTCCTCGCTAGCCTGACTGTGTTCTTCTAACAAGAACTGTGTTCTTCTAACAGCCTAATTGGTCTAATTTGGTCTATAGGAAAGAAATACATGAACACAACTGTAATATTTCTGTAATACATAAATATACACTCATAAATATAGTTCTGAGTGAAATACTGCACTTTCCTGATAGTAGCAAAGTATATATTTTCAATACTGCTTGTCATTTTTCATACTGACAAATTATTTTACTTTTTGAATCAAGTACAAACAGTGTAAGCAGAGCCTAGCAACAGACATGGATAGAAGTTGTCATGCCAATAAAAACGCTTGTATAGGGTGCAGAGATCATTTGGAAAAGACTGAGGGCAGATCCATTCTGCTTAGGTGTGACTGCACAGAGTTTTAGGTATAATTTCAAGTGTACCTTTTTTAATAATGCCTAGTACGAATGTATAAATATGTTACCGTTGCTGAGAGAAAGGTGCATCTTGTGGTATGTCCTGCGAGATCAGGCAAACTGTAGAATATAATCTACTAATTCCGAAAGCAAAGTACACATTTAACAACAATGGCTTTATTCAAATATGAATGCACTGGCTGCATGAGAGAAGTATTCAAGAGTGTTGATTAGTGATCATTTGGATCTGCCTGAAGACAGCTTAATCACTCACTTATCACACTGCAATGTGCACTGTGCCTCACTGCAACTGAGGTTCACTAACCCGCAACACAAAATCCTAGAAATAATGAAATATTACTCTGCAGTGGTTTCCAGGAGGATTAATCAATCACACTTCTCTGCATCCTAGATGGTCGAAGTAACCACAGTGCTGGGTATCCTAGCCTAGGGGCACTAACCAAGCACAATGCATGTTTTCAATGGGTCACAAGCTCAACTCAGGGCAATGCACCCTAGAAACGCAAACCTATCTGACAGTATTGTGTTCTATGGGTACTAACTCTCCGTACAGAACAGAATTGTTCTGACTGCATTCATCACAGTGCAATGCTGTCTAGGAATTAATACCCATTGCACTGAACTTGATTTAGGGACACTGGTCTATTACACCGCCCCACATACAAGCAACAATAATTCATCATATTGGACCCTATGAACACCTATCTTTCAAAATATACTACATCATATGGACAGTGACCCCCCACCCTGGGTTATATCCGAGAGGCACTAGAGCCCCACCCAAATACCCTAATCCACCTGACTGCACTGCATCAAAAGGACACTAACCCACTACATAACACTATTCTGGGGACTTTGAAAAGTCCTATAATCTGGTGGGACATAAAACTCGCAGACTATGAGAGTCATTGGGACCATGGTGGAGCATGGTGTATTATAATTCCTGCTTGAATCAACCTTAGCTGGCTCCATTTTTGGAAGCATACCAAAGGGCTGCCAGACACAATTTTTTGGATGTTCCGCCCTTAAGGATGGGCTTTTCATAGCCTATTTTTAATGTTTAAGACTACCATAGTGGTTGTGAACATGATAAAAGAAAATATGTTCCACAGCCTATGGGGTAACATTCCTGGTGTTGTAGCAGGGATTCCGTTCTCTTACAGAACTGTGCATAGAGATCAGGAACCTCAGTGAATTAGGGTGACCCAAAACTCACCTCAGTAATGGGAAAGAACATACGTGCTCCTCCAGCACCGGACCCTCTAGCAACATCAGAGGACAAATCGGTGGGTTCTCAAGAACGCTATGTGCCAGAAACTCATGCGCCGCTGCGGGTATGTCCCACTGACCCATTAGTTCATGTATCGCTGCCAAGGCCATAATCCTTTCGCCAAAACAAACCAACTCGTGAGCAACTACGGGGCCCATCAGGTGATTAAAATAGACGTCAGGAGATATCGGCAAGCAGAGACACAAATCAATGGCCCAGTCGAAATCGCAGCTCAGGCAATGAAACACAGGCTGGACACATGTGAAATAGTAAAATCGAAACGATAATCCAAATGCCGTGCTTAAAGTCGCAAGCGGCAGGGTGCCATAGTAATCAAGCATCCGGTTGCAAAACAGTGTCAGAAGGAACTGAGCGGCTTCTTGCGCAGGATGGGCATCCATGTTTTAGGAAGCAGAATAATATCAAAATGCCTGCAGCCAAAGCCAGCAAAACAGGGAATCCGCCAAACAAACTCGAAAATATAGAATGGAAGAAAGCAGGGATGACACCAAAAATCTTTTCAAATGTAGTCACGAGACCACTGCTAACCAATTTAAAAGAATGAGCTAAGCCAGACGTGGAGGAGGCATTAAAGATTTGATGTACTAATTCGCAGAAATGAAACGGCAAGTCAGTATTTAAAAGTGCTTGCACCTCTGTGCGTGTGTTAGCTATGTGAAGGACATAAGTTTCACGGGCCGAGCTCAGGGCCACTTCCTTTTGAGACAAAAGAGCTCTTATTCTGCTCATGCCATTGAACTCCGCTTTCAAGGTTGGGATGCGCGGCCAGAAGGAAACATCTGAATTCCCATGCGTGGGAGGATATAGCAGATTTTTGCAACACACCACATGTTCAGATACAGTAACCACATAAGCGATACCGACCATTAACCCACAACACTCTTCGTTATTCAAAAGCAAATAACTACCATTTGTCAATAATGTAAATGTGGGAACTATTGCTGGAACTGGCGTGCCTTTCAAAACACAAGCTAAATTAGGCCGTTCCTGATTACAAGAACCATGCAACTGGATGTGTCTGCATATCAGTGAATGGTCAGGCGACTGTGTGCATTCTTCACCATTTAGATTCACTTCCTTTCCATCTTTCAGACATCTGTACGTGTATGGTAAAGACCATGCCTCATGGAGGAATGCACTGCCTAGTGGTTCATATCGCCCTATTGCAATATACCGCATACAATTAGTAAATTTGTACAAAGCAAATGGTAACGTAATAACTCCATGGATAAGCCATGTTGCAGCAGCGGCTTCAGCTACAGAAAAGGGTAAAGATTTAACTTTTCAATATGTTACATAGAAAATGAAGCATCTCGCATGGAAAGCATGCGCTGCTTGTCAGTCAAATTAAATGGGGCAAATAGGGAGGACACGTTCATGTAACTCCAGGGCACGCGGCCCGCCTTAAGAGTCTGTAGTGTCCACGCAAACTGCATTACAGAACGCAATTGATTTTGACCATGGTACAATACAGACACTTCATCATTCACAATGTCAACTACAGAAGAAACAATATTATTCAACGTGTAAATTCGGGAAGAAAGCATGTTAATACTCTTATCGACAACTGCAAGCACTTTTTCCAAATTTGCTTGGTCAATCGCCCTTAGGCGCTTAGCAGCCTCAATTTGTGAAAATTTCAAAATTTCATTGTAAACCGCATAAATCCACCATAGACCTACCATTAGCCGGGCCTTTTATAAAATCATTTAAATCCACATTATCATTTAACTGAGATAGATGTAGTTTGACTGCAGCTAACGTGGAATGTTGTAACCAATTCTGACACAGTATCCCCACAAAGTTGTGACAGTATAATCAGTTTCAAAACGGGGATCAGGTCTCACTTGTGTGAACCCTTCAGCCAAACCCAGAAAACAACGTTGGCAAGAATCAGCACTTCTATGCCACATCGGCCAACCCTTCGGATCCAAACTGGATACATTAAAGGATGAATATTGCAATAGAGTTTGTAACTCACGAATGGACAATTCAGTATAATTACCCCAACCTGAATATTCTTCCAATTCGGGGATAATTGGTGTATTTAATTTTTTAGAAGTAGCCAATCCAAAGCATGTTGTTTGGGAAATAGTAGCATTTAAAAACAACATGTGATGCGGGATGAGACATGCACGGTGCAAAGCCTCAGTGCCTTGAACCTGCCAATCTTTGGTACCCCAAACCGATTTAAGGTCAATTGTTCCTTTCCACAGCTCGTAGCCATCTACAGCTAACTTGTCTTGAAAGGACTTCGAATACAACAATTTTGTATCGGTAAGTCTAACTTTGGACATGGACTTTTGTGTCATTTTGAAATAAAATGACTCAGGATTTGATTGATTAAAGTCTGTAAAATAAGTGTATTTTTTCAGAAATGTACTGGAGCTGCCTCCCAATGGAGCTGGGCAATGTTCCCACTGTGTGTAATTTACAGCAACCCTCCTGGAATTTGTTTTATGTAGAAAATGATTACCATAATGTTGAAGTAAAACAAATCACCATAATTCACAGAATCTAAGTATAAATCCTCAGCATCAAATGCAGCATAGTATTTCAAATCAGAGAATATTGCTTCAACGGCCTGAATATCCCAATCATCAGAACGTATATTTTGTTTTACCACATCCCCCATGTTTACTCTAAGCACATTCGGGACATTAATCACTTCAGTGGGGCCATGTATTTGAAACCTAACCGCATCCCACACAATCCCATCAAGAACAGGCCAAGCAATGATGTTAACTGTATTCAAGTCTCTTTTCAGTCTGTGTGCTGAATGTGAAGAGGAAAGAGGGACCAATGTTCCATTAAGGTACCAAATTCCTGTTCTTTCTTTGACATAGTGGCCATTGATCAGACAGAAAAAAATAAAACACAAAACCAATTGACATAAAAAGATAAAATGAAAATAGAATCATCCAAATGTAAGTCAAAAGAGAATCTGGACTGGCTGGCCAAACGAGTCTGCAAACCCGGCATTGATAAATCAGTGGGATAGGTGTAGTTCAGCTCATCAGTGTTAGTAACAGGAATAGTATTTAATAAAGGACTGGAAATAGCAGGCATCTCGAGGGACACCTCCGGCTCAGCACCAGAAGTAATAGCCAACACAGAGTGCCTCACCATGGAAGGACAGGATACTGCCGGTGTCATATCGGCCACCCTGTGTGTCTTGACATTGTCAATTGAGATAAATCTGTTTTCCTTACGACCTGGAAGTGGTGGTAGTATGACTGTTCTCGTGCCCTTCACTCCAAGAACTCGAACCGGTGCACGATATGAGGGACCAAACTCTTTCTTGTTATCGATCTTCTCTCGAACCAGTTCTCCAACTTGGGGTAGCCAGCCAACTACCGGGATCTGCAACACATCATCCGTTTTGGGGGGCAAATGTTCCTTAGCTAGACTGTCTCTGGTCTTTTGTAGATCCTGTAAAACATTGCAATGTTCATCTACGTCAAAGGCCGCGGCCTGGGCCTTGCAGTCTAGACCATCGAGGTCAGGGACGTACATCTTGATACCAAAGAGCATTTCGTATATGGTCTGCCCACCCAGAGACCTTCTAGGGAGATTATTAAGCGCACGCTGCACGCCATTGAGATGGGCCAACCAGTTTCTGCCAGTGCCTATAACTCGAGCTGTCAAAGATTACTTTAAGTCACGGTTCATTCGTTCCACTACACTGTTACCCCCAGGTCTGTACGGAGACGAAAACTTGACTTGGACCCCCAACGAAACCATAGCATCCTTATACGCCTTAGAGGCGAAAGCCGGACCCTGATCCGAATGGAAGGTACCACAGGCAAAAATCCCTACAAAGACTCGCAAATCCTTAATGACAGTCCATGAATCAGCGCTCCGATGGGGCCATACCTACACAAAGCGTGTGCATGAATCAACTGCTACTAAGATGTACTTGTACGCAGTATCAGAAGAAAAAGGACCGCATTGATCTAAATAAACGCACCCCAGTGGTTTATTAGAAATGTACAACTGTGTCTGAGGCGGAAGCGTAGCAGTTGAAGGCTTAATCTGCTGGCAAATGTCACATTGAAGGACATAATTGCGCGTCTGTTTGTACAGTCCCCGCCACCAGAACCTCTGTTGTAGCTGAGTTACAGTGGCTGAGATGCCAGCATGCGCAGACGCCACACCTTCATGAGCCGCTGTAATCAAAGTAGCTCTGCGATCCGAGTTGGGAATTAAACGTTCTCCAACATCAGGAATTTTCACTTAAGGAACCTTATCGGGACTTAAGTGGTATGAGTACTTCGAAGGGAAACCCGCAGGATATTTACCTCCCTTCTCAGTGGCAGCAACAGCTGCCAAGATGTCATCATCTATCTTACTTTTGGACCGGGTGACTGCTGCAACTAAGTATTTTGATACTGCTGACTTTGCCGCTTCATCAGCAAGCGAATTACCAACAGCGTGGACTCCTACGCGCTGATGGTCAAGAGTATGAATCACAAACACGAGTGGTAACTTTTCTTTAAGTTCCGCCACTCGGACCCAGCTCATTTTATGTTTTATTGTGCTACATTTGGAATCACGAAATTCATTCTGAATCCAAAAGAACAAGTTTTCATTGTAAGACTGGACACAGTAGTAAGAGTCACTTACGATCAAAGTCGTCACACTAGGATCTGCGTACTCCAATGCAAGCATCAGAGCACGAAGCTCTGCTAATTGCGTGGTGCAGTCCCCAAGTGTCTGCGTGTGCACAACACTGGACTTGAACTCATCGTTCACCATGGCACCGACCACAATGGCGCAAGCGGAAACGTAGGCATGTTTAGAGCCATGCGCAACCTGCGCCGAACCATCAGTGTAAATGATGCAATGGAAATCCTCCAACGGCCGCATTGCTACAAGAGCAGGATGAACAAATTCATACTGTAAGTACTCCTGCGACCGCAAAGTGGCATCAAAAATAAACGTGACATCCTGGGATGTCAAGGATGCAGCCCATTGAATCCACAGAGGGTGCAAAGCTTTGGAATTTGGTACACTGGCTTTCGTAACTGCCTCCAAGGCAGGACACGGGGTAGCAACCAACATGCGTTTTCCCTGTGACAGGGGACGTTCCTTGAGAATTGCCATCTGCCCAGCCGTCAAAACTTTCTCCACAGTGGAAAAGCGCATTTCAGCCGAAGTGTACAAGTGTGACTTGTAAGCAATAGGTACTGTCTCTCCTTCATTAAAAGTTAGGTACATGAAACCTACCGTTCCAGGGACAATTCTTATCACCAGGTTGGTCTGGTTATCACGAGTCTGTAAATATTCAGAAGCGAGCAAATCAGCTTGCAAAGACTGCAGAATAGCTGAATGCTCCGGCAGCCAGCATGATTTGGAAAAAGATGGTTGTATCAAAGCATACAAAGGCTTGATACGCTGGGCATATTCCGGAATGTATGTTCTTCCGAAATTCAAAAAGCCCAGTAAAGACTGTAATTTTTTCAGTGTTGTCGGAGAGCGCAACTGTGCGCATTTCTCCAGGAAGTGAGGAGCCAAGCCTTTTCCTTCATTGTTGAGTTCATAGCCTAGAAACAACACTGTGTACTCTGCAATGTGCGATTTCGCAAAGTTAAACTTGTAACCCCTGTCTGCAAAGTTACAAATAACACTATTCACTCGACACAGATGCTCCCAAAGCTCGTCGTCTGTGAGATAAATGTCATCCACATACGAACAAGCATCCGGGTCAATTCTCTCCAACAGAGAGACAATGCGGGCGGAAAAAACTCCAGGACTATTCTTATAGCCCATTGGGAGACGCCGAAACATTTTTTGGACACCGCCGCATGTGAAGGAAGTCCATTGGGAACTTAGACTGTCCAATGTATGGGCATAAAAACCATTAGAAATGTCAAGCGTGGTTTTGAACCGCTTACGCACAAGACTATTTACAAGGGCAGAGCCGTGAGTATTCTGTACTGCACAGTTACGGCAATGCGAGTTTAAATGCCGGTAATCCAAAACCAAACGATATGAACCGTCTGGCTTGTTCACAGTAAAAAGGGGGTTATTCATCGGTGACACACATGTTTCAATTACACCTTGATATTCCAACTGTTCAAGGATAGCCGCAACTGAAGCTTTAGCTTCACGTCGGATGGGATATTGAGGTTGAGGCTGCGGCTGAGACCGTAAAGGAATCTCGTGGCTTGGGGACAATTTATTCCAGCCACATTGATTGCGGTACACAGCCGGTACAAGCGCCAGAGCCCACTCTTCTGCAAAGTGCAGCGCTTCCACTTTCGAAACAGTGTTCGCGAAACTGGGGAGGATTCTCCTTCCCTCGCGCAGCTGCAAGAACAAAAGGTGGGGGCCAGTCACCCTCCGAGAGCAAAATGTCATACGGTGTTGGATCTAGCCCTGATCTCTTGACTGGGTGAGAGCTTTCTGCTTAATTCAGAGACTCTGTCCCTCACCACCCCTTGTTGTAAATATTTTTGTCCACCCTAAGCGTGGAAGGGTATTCTCAGATGTGAGACCCTTGCTCATTGCACCATCAGGACTCAAGCAAACCGGGCCGAAGACGGCTGTAATGCCAGAAACCGGTCCCCGGGAGCTTGTTTCCTTCCCAGTGTAAGAATTGGCTTTTGTAGTTTGGTTTGCCCTGTTCCCATCATGCACTGGGACAGGAACAGACTAATTTGCATACAGCCAGGTTCTGAAACTGGGATGGTGCAGTGAGCTAAAAAACGGTGTTGGACCTAGCCCTGATCTCTTGACTGGGTGAGAGCTTTCTGCTTAATTCAGAGACTCTGTCCCTCACCACCCCTTGTTGTAAATATTTTTGTCCACCCTAAGCGTGGAAGGGTATTCTCAGATGTGAGACCCTTGCTCATTGCACCATCAGGATTCAAGCAAACCGGGCCGAAGACGGCTGTAATGCCAGAAACCGGTCCCCGGGAGCTTGTTTCCTTCCCAGTGTAAGAATTGGCTTTTGTAGTTTGGTTTGCCCTGTTCCCATCATGCACTGGGACAGGAACATACTAATTTGCATACAGCCAGGTTCTGAAACTGGGATGGTGCAGTGAGCTAAAAAACGGTGTTGGATCTAGCCCTGATCTCTTGACTGGGTGAGAGCTTTCTGCTTAATTCAGAGACTCTGTCCCTCACCACCCCTTGTTGTAAATATTTTTGTCCACCCTAAGCGTGGAAGGGTATTCTCAGATGTGAGACCCTTGCTCATTGCACCATCAGGATTCAAGCAAACTGGGCCGAAGACGGCTGTAATGCCAGAAACCGGTCCCCGGGAGCTTGTTTCCTTCCCAGTGTAAGAATTGGCTTTTGTAGTTTGGTTTGCCCTGTTCCCATCATGCACTGGGACAGGAACAGACTAATTTGCATACAGCCAGGTTCTGAAACTGGGATGGTGCAGTGAGCTAAAAAACGGTGTTGGATCTAGCCCTGATCTCTTGACTGGGTGAGAGCTTTCTGCTTAATTCAGAGACTCTGTCCCTCACCACCCCTTGTTGTAAATATTTTTGTCCACCCTAAGCGTGGAAGGGTATTCTCAGATGTGAGACCCTTGCTCATTGCACCATCAGGATTCAAGCAAACCGGGCCGAAGACGGCTGTAATGCCAGAAACCGGTCCCCGGGAGCTTGTTTCCTTCCCAGTGTAAGAATTGGCTTTTGTAGTTTGGTTTGCCCTGTTCCCATCATGCACTGGGACAGGAACAGACTAATTTGCATACAGCCAGGTTCTGAAACTGGGATGGTGCAGTGAGCTAAAAAACGGTGTTGGATCTAGCCCTGATCTCTTGACTGGGTGAGAGCTTTCTGCTTAATTCAGAGACTCTGTCCCTCACCACCCCTTGTTGTAAATATTTTTGTCCACCCTAAGCGTGGAAGGGTATTCTCAGATGTGAGACCCTTGCTCATTGCACCATCAGGATTCAAGCAAACCGGGCCGAAGACGGCTGTAATGCCAGAAACCGGTCCCCGGGAGCTTGTTTCCTTCCCAGTGTAAGAATTGGCTTTTGTAGTTTGGTTTGCCCTGTTCCCATCATGCACTGGGACAGGAACAGACTAATTTGCATACAGCCAGGTTCTGAAACTGGGATGGTGCAGTGAGCTAAAAAACGGTGTTGGATCTAGCCCTGATCTCTTGACTGGGTGAGAGCTTTCTGCTTAATTCAGAGACTCTGTCCCTCACCACCCCTTGTTGTAAATACCTTCAATTAACAGGACAATTTTAAAAAGTCTATCAGGGGGAGCAACTCTTGTATCAGCTGTTTCAATCACAACATAAGTGTCAGTCGCTGTCACCTTCAGTAATGGACGGAGGGCCTCTCTCACTATGGTAATCTCCGCCGCGCTGTCCAGCAAGGTCAGAGCCCACGTCAGATTCCGAAGCCGCGTTCTCACAATCTGGGGCATATCGATGCGCCGTTAAGGCCGCGACTTTCTTCTTGGCAAACTGCGGTCTCTGAGTCGTAGAGCCCTCCTGCGTGTCTGCACCGTTGCATGGGCGGGGCTGACCACGTCCTTGCTGGCCACCCCGGCCTCTGCCGCCCCCTCCACCACCGGTTGACGGAGCCGATGAGTCCTGAAAGGAACGAGGAGAGCGTTGGTCAGAAGCCTGAAACCGATCTGGAGATTTAATCATTGCGTGGTCGCGCAAATCATAAACACGTTCCGACTGCGCAGGCATGGGAGACGCAGAGCGAGATGTCTGAGCCTGTTGTTGCTGTTGCTTACCCTGTTTCTGTTTTTTAGGCCAATTTTGTTTTTTATTGGAATTTGGTTGAACCGCCGCTGCCGAAGTCTGTCCCTGGGGCTGCTTTTTGTCTTTATCAGAAAAAGGCTTAAGACCCTTGGCATTGCTGCCAACCGTTTTATAAGCTGCCACAATTATCTTCGCTAACTGTCGGGGTTTCTCGGGATCGGGAATCGCCTTTAACGCGTTAGCAACCTGAAAGTTCATTGCATCTCCCTTGACATTTGCAAGGATCAGATCGCAAACCACATCAAAAGTGCCACACAGCCGCATACCCAATTCAACTGCAGACTCCGGTCTGTGATCATCTTGAACACGTTTAAGGACTGTAGACAGATTGGACATAGACGGAGTGCCATAGCACCTCGAATAGACCACTGCAAAAGTCTTACCCCAGGACTCATAGTCACAAAGCTCAGGGGTTAAATCCTTCGGCAAGCTAAGCGTTAGAATCCGGTGTTTTTCACCAGGAGTCGTATTCGGAAATACAGCTTCCAGCTGGTCAAATTTCTCGGCAAGCCAGAAAGGAAAATCATCCTTATCCTGGGGCTTCTTGCCCATTACGGAATTTACCATGACAGGACTGATTTTCAAACCAGCCTGCCCTGCCGGAAGGGCTGCACCTCTAGGGGCTGCACCTTGAACATTACGACTTGTGTAATGTACAAGGGCTCTAATCACGGCAATAGCGACTACATGAAGTCGCCTAAGTTCACCTAAGTTACAATTGCCGTGATTAGGGTGAGGAGTAAATCCAGCCAAAGCGGGCCAATTTGCGCCCGGAATGGACAAAGGACCTAATCTCGGAGCGGTTAAAGAGTGGGGTAGGGCGCCACCAAACCAAACTCCATGCTGCCAAAAATCAATAGGTACTTCCTGTGCTCTGTACGGAGCATATTCAGCAGGTACAGGTGATGCAGTGTACGAGTGGAACACACCAGAGTTTGCGTCCACCGCCGGAAATGTCACCCACGAATAAAACAGTTCGTATGGGTAAGCATGTTCCGCACTCACCACCAGAACCACAGCCAAGCCTTCCACAGGAACATCATAAGCCCGCAAATGATCACGCCCCGCAATGCGACTATGCAGCGGGATGTCCACGG
Source organism: Lissotriton vulgaris (assembly GCF_964263255.1). Classification (NCBI taxonomy): domain Eukaryota; kingdom Metazoa; phylum Chordata; class Amphibia; order Caudata; family Salamandridae; genus Lissotriton; species Lissotriton vulgaris. Next base: position 32,099 of record NW_028249045.1, on the reverse strand, counting down.
CTTGTGCTATGACTGCACAGGAAATTGAAAAAACAAAGATTACTTTGTAGCACAACTGGGTAGTAATTCAAGGAAACCGTTTTAGATAGAATCAAGCTTGAAAAAGACCTATTTCAAAAATAGGTAGGTTTGTCCGACACCACCGTTTTCCGGAAACGGGAATGAAGGGGTTAAGGTTTGAATGATATACTACTCGAGTGTCATGATATAAGGCCAACAACTTATGGGCGCCATGTAGCAGGGATTCCGTTCTCTTACAGAACTGTGCATAGAGATCAGGAACCTCAGTGAATTAGGGTGACCCAAAACTCACCTCAGTATCCAAAATCCCCTTACCGAGCTAGCTACAGTGTCTCATTGGTCATAACAAACTCCCAATGACTTAGACAAACCAGAACATGAACTTAGGTTACCTCAGGTATCGTGGAACACATGAACACTCTTTCGCTCTATAATCATTTCAAACCAGAACGTGGAGTAAAAGACGACACGTGCAATTTTGAAATATTTATTATTCAATGCAAAGTTCTCAAACACAGTATCTTATATAATACAAGAAGACATATTATAAAAATCAGAGCTATCAGCATAGTCACTAATCCATAATAAGCAAAACGTGATAGATATTATAATGCAAAAATCAATAGAAATTTGTATCACCTATTTTTCACGCTCCCTATTTAGCATACTATATTATATCTAAGAAGGTCTCATTTGGGTTTTAGCAGGGCGGGCCCATACCTCTAAATGTCAGGAGGAGAGGATCACATCATCAGCTACCAGCTCTCTGCATGCGAAGCACCTTCAAGTGTGTTTTTTCATTCTCAGTAACTCTATCTTAAACCCGCTTAGAGCCCAATGTTGGCAGCAACTGTATTTGTGTTATGTCTAGTGGTGCGAGGAATAGAGCTCCCAGCAACTTTGTGTTAGGTTATTCTTAGAGGGTTCAGCACTCACTGTTCAGACAGTGTACCAAGCACGACTGATATCAGAGCAATAACATATTATTCTCAAATAAATCACATCTTTCGTCTAGGTTGAAAGCTACAATAACAATTATGTGTCATGTGCAAACTGAAGCCAAAGGAAAATATGTCGTTTAAACACTTAATAAACTCATGCTAACTTAACACAGTATATAGAAAAGCAGCATCTATATGACAGTGTGTCAGGGACATAACTTTTTTGTTCTACAGAAAGAGACCCCAGCTTCGGGAGTTTGTGTCAATGGAAGAAAATATAATGCAGAATGGGCCACATTGAGATATTGGCACATAGCACACTTGGCATTCCATTTCTGCAGAGGAACTCCCTCAAAAATATTCTGCCAGACTGGTGGGTAACTAAATATTGGGCATGTATGGCTGTGGGGGAGGTAGTCCTTCCATCTCCTCAGCTGGTTTGCAGCATCCCTGTCAATCTCTAAATGAGGGCCTGCCTTGTCCCATCCCTTCTTGACTATACAAGGCACTAGGGCCCAGCAATTGGGTCTCAAATGCTTATTGGCATGGCGGGACAGCTTTTACTGTTGATTTCCCTGATATTAACACAAACATTGCCTGCAGCAACCACAAGTGCATGGAACCTCCAGCACCTTGTAAAACATCTCTACAGCATGTCTTTACTGGTTAAAGAATTCCCTGGTTTACAAACGTGGGCCACTTTTTTCATTCTCTGATATGCTAACGTGGAGCACTTTTATTTTGGTTCCCCTGGCTTATTTTCTGTCCCAGCCTGACCCTATAATAAAGTATGTGAATGTCTCAACAATGTTTCAGAGCAATATCTTTTCAAAGTAAGGAACACCAACGTCCATGCATGTAAGTATTTGGAGATCAATAAAATCTGTACTTGTAGCCCTGCTTGTGATCCCTATTTCCGCCAAGATGTTCTGCTTCACCAGGAGGACACCAGATGTGTGCAATCGAAGGGCGGCCGATCCAAACGTCTGAGATTAATCACTATCTAGAAATGCTGCTGGCCACCTGCGAAAAGAGCTGGGGGAAAGGATATGTTCTTTGCAGAGAGTGTCTGGATCGGACTGGTATTTCCTGCATCCCATGTATCAAAAACAACTGTGTCCTTAAAAGTAGACATTAACATCTGAGCCACATAACCGAATTCCACTTATAAGCATGACTCTGTTTGAGTATATCACAACAATAATCGAAAAAGTCTAATGCCCTCATTGTAGTTGTGTTGGAAATACCAGGGGCCAGATGTATGAAGCTCAAATTGGTTCGCAAACCCCGAAATTTGCTGAATTGCGGCTTTTGCGAACTCATTTGAGCAAAATGGTATGTATGTAGCAAATTTCAGTGCAAAATAAGGAATCGCAAATTTGCGATTCCTTATTTTGCGATTGCATTTAAGGAATCTCAAAATTTGCGATTTCTTAAATGCAATGTATGAAGCAAAAAAAAATTGCTAATTGTCCTTAAGGAATCACAAATTACCACCAACTTCAAGTTGGTGGTAATTTGCGAATTTCTTGAAAAATGCCCATTTTTGCATTTTTCAAAGTGCCATGTGATGCACATACATGCCCTTAGGGCATGTATGTGCACCACATGTGCACCCATGCTTATTTCAGGGGTGCAACAGGGTGTCCTTTGGACACCCCTGCACCCTTGAAATTATTCTCAATTATTCTCAATTCGCAAATTGAGAATAATTTCACATACATTCATATGGGCCTCCTGGCCCATAGAAATGAATGGGAAATTATTCCTTAGTTGCGATTAGCAAATTGCTAATCGCAATTAAGGAATTTTAAGAAATCGCTAAAAAATAGCGAATTTCTACATAAATACCATTTTGCAATTCTAAAATAGCGATTCCTTAAAAATCGCTATTTGAGAATCGCAAAAGTTTATCTTGATACATCTGGCCCATGCCTTTGATATTTTTCCACAAGTAGTTTTATTTTCAGTTTCTAAATTCCACAGGTTGGATTGCGGAATACTATGCAGTTTATGTAATATCGCATCATAAAGATGTGATGTTTTTCCTCTTTTCTTTCTGATATCCTAGCACAGGTACCTGGAGGAATCTGGGTGGTTTAAAATTGTGGGGGCCTCATTTATGAGGCTGTGCGTCACTTTTACGCCTCCGGTGCGCCATATTTTGTGCCGCACCAGTAGCGTAAAAAATGCACCTTGTTGCGCCATATTTACAAAGCGACGCATCTAGGTAGATGCGTCACTTTGTAAACCCCTGCGCCAAATTATACCTGCACCAGGTATAATGTATGCAAGGGGGGGGGGTATTGACGCAAGGAAGGGTCATAGAAGTGACGCAGTGAAATCTATGAGATTTCACTGCGTCACTTTTAGGATGCCGTTGCGTCAAAATCTTGCGCCTGACTCACAGCAGACGTAAGACTGACGCAGGCCCTTTCACATGGGGCTTGCCCCATGTGAAAGGACGCATTGCTGGAGTTGCGCCACTTTTGTGACACACTCCAGCAATGCGTCACTTTTGCACTTACAGATACGTCAGAAATACTGACGTATCTGTAACTCCTTGCCACATGATGCATCATACATTAAATAAGACGCATCAGGAATGTCGCAAGGAGTGCGCACTGAGAAGTGACGCATCGCTGCTTTCACACAGCGATGAGTCACTTCTCATAAATGAGGCCCACGGTGTCCACAACTGCAGGTCAACTCGGGAAACACTCTGGGGCGCACACAATGTTTCACTTAAGCTCAGTATTACCGCCAGGACAGTCTTCATCCTAACTCTTTCCACTAACATTCTGTCAATGCTGTAGTAGTGTTAAGAGCAGAGCACAGCTCCACTCTTAAGTAAATAGAAGATAGAGCAGAGTGGATAACAGACGTATAAGAGAGCCTGGGAAACCAATTCTCAAAGTATTGCAATTGTGCAAACGCAATAATGCAAAGTACCGCTCACTACACGAGAACTTGTGCAAAAAATCACCTCAGGTGAGAAGAAGAGTGGGGCTAACTGTGCAATTCAAAAAACAGTAAATAGCAAAGGGTCTGTTTTTGTGCAAGGCCAAATTTCGTAACGTGTAAAAAATAACTAAAGAGTCTTTGCTCTTCTTATTTTATTGCTGAACATGAATAAATAGAAGCTATCAAAGGAATGGTGAAGTTTAGTATATACGCGGACGTGCAGCATGTAAAATGCTGTTTATTACCTTGCTGAGCAGAGGAGGAGTTATGCCTCACAAGAGGCGAAGCCTTAAAAGGGTCATAATGACAATTATCAGCAGATTGAGCCCTATGAATCTGCATGTATGGTTTACATCATGGTGTGTGCAATAGAGCAGTATTTCTAAGATGTAATCGGTTGGCCAGTAAATATATATATATATATAAGAACACAAAATCGGAGCACTCGCAGTATGTATGTATGTATAGGCATTTATATAGCGCACTACTTACCCGGAGGGTCCCAAGGCGCTTCGACCGCTGCGAAACCCTTCCTGGCTTCCCTGAGAGATGGTCCCTTAATGGGCATCTCCAGGGTGAGACCAGGCATTCCCGGCGGTCTGGTGGGGCCGTTAGTGAAGATGAGGCACGCTAATGCCCAGAGCTGCCGAGTGTGATCGCTGATCAGAGTGGGCACCAAGGCGAGAGAATTATCGAGTCCGCTGACCCTGGTCCAGAAACCTGCCGCGCCGGGAATCGAACCCTGGTCCCGGGCCGTCCTCTGCTCTCGGGTCTGCCGCCTCTAACCAGTGAGCCACACTACTTCACTCTGACAGTTCTTTTTATTGCAGCAGATGCATTTCAGAAAAATAGCCTTTTTCAATGCCAGTCATTTTGTCTTTTGCATAGACCACAATTTAAACACTCATGTCCAGTTTCTTATTGGACAATTTGCTTTTAGGTGAATAAAAGTTGGACTATTTCCTCTTTTACTCTCTCGTAATAATGTCTGCCATCTTGGTATGTCACCATACTTCCTTCTCTCAGTGAGGGTAGTTCCACACCTGTAAAGACAGTATTTGTCAAAAATGAAATTGAAGAACGTAAGCAAAGACAATTCAGACGTGATGAAAGAGACAATGAAAATGGAATGATCTTCACATTTGCAAAAAGATTTGATGATTTAAAACAAAAATTGCATACTCAGTGAATGAATGAGAATGAATCAGACGTGAGTTTGACGTGAGTCAGATACAGATGTGAGTGAAGGAGGAGGAACATCCCGACCAGTGTACAAAACAACTTTTTTAGGGGAGATGAAATTGATGTATATCGATCAAAGACCAGGAAGAGCAAGGAGAAGAAGGAGGGGCTGTGGAAGGAGACAAGGAATAAGACGATCTCCAAGTCAATCAATCAATCAAAGGCATTTATAGAGCGCACTACCTACCCGTAGGGTCTCAAGGCGCTTAGGAGGGGGGGGGGTGCCGTTACTGCTCGAACAGCCAGGTCTTGAGCTTCTTCCTGAAGGAGAGGTGGTCTTGGGTCAGGCGCAGGTCGGCCGGGAGGGAGTTCCAGGTCTTGGCGGCCAGGTAGGAGAAGGACCTTCCTCCTGTTGTGGTTCTGCGGATGCGTGGGACGGCGGCGAGGGCGTGGCTGGCCGATCGGAGGTGGCATTTGGGAGTGTAGAAGTTGATTCGGTTGTTGAGGTAGCTCGGGCCTTGATCGTGTAGGGCTTTGTGTGCCTGGGTCAGGAGCCGGAAGGTGATTCTTTTGTTGACGGGGAGCCAGTGCAGGTCTTTCAGGTGTCCGGAGATGTGGCTGTTCCGTGGGATGTCGAGGATGAGTCTGGATGAGGCGTTCTGGATCCGCTGGAGTCTCTTCTGGAGCTTGGCGGTGGTTCCGGCGTAGAGTGCGTTGCCGTAGTCCAGTCGGCTGGTGACGAGGGCCTGGGTGACGGTCTTCCTGGTCTCCGTGGGGATCCACCAGAAGATCTTCCGAAGCATGCGCAGGATGTTGAAGCACGACGAGGAGACGGCGTTGACTTGCCTGGTCATGGAGAGGGAGGAGTCCAGGATGAAGCCCAGGTTGCGTGCGTGGTCTGTCGGTTTGGGTGCGGTGCCCAGGGCGGGTGGCCACCAGGAGTCGTCCCAGGCAGAGGGCGAGGAGCCCAGGATGAGGACCTCCGTCTTGTCTGAGTTCAGTTTCAGGCGGCTCGTCGTCATCCACTCGGCTACCTCTTTCATCCCTTCGTGCAGGTTGGCTCTGGCGGCGGCGGGGTCGTTGGTCAGGGAGAGGATCAGCTGGGTGTCATCGGCGTAGGAGATTATGTTGAGGTTGTGTTGGCGTGCGATGGCCGCGAGGGGGCTCATGTAGACGTTGAAGAGGGTAGGGCTCAGCGAGGATCCTTGAGGGACGCCACAGATGACTTTGGTGGCCTCTGACTTGTACGGTGGTAGGCGGACTCTCTGTGTTCTTCCGTCGAGGAAGGAGACGATTCATTCTAGTGCCTTCTCCTGGATTCCGACGTTGCTGAGGCGCTGCACTAGGGTGCGGTGGCAGACCGCGTCGAAAGCCGCGGAGAGGTCTAGGAGGATGAGGGCCGCTGTTTCTCCGTTGTCCATCAGGGCTCGGATGTCGTCGGTGGGGGCGATGAGGGCGGTCTCGATGCTGTGGTTGGCACGGAAGCCGGAATGCGAGGGGTCAAGGGATCCGTTCGTCTCGAGGAAGGCAGCCAGCTGTTTGTTGACGGTCTTCTCGATGACTTTGGCTGGAAACGGGAGTAGTGAGATGGGGCGGTAATTCTTGAGTTCGGTGGGGTCTGCCGTAGGTTTCTTGAGTAGAGCGCTGAGTTCGGCGTGCTTCCAGCTCTCGGGGAAGGTGGCGGTGTCGAATGAGGTGTTGATAATGTCCCGCAGGTGGGGTGCGATGGCAGCGTCGGCTTTGTTGAAGACGTGGTGAGGGCAGGGGTCGGTCGGAGATCCGGAGTGGACGGAGTTCATCATGCGGATGGTGTCTTCGGTGCTGATTGGGGTCCAGGTTCGGAGGGTGGTGGTGGGCGGCGTTGCTGTGGACGTGGCGAGGGTCGGATGCGTGCTGAAGCTGTTGTGAATGTCCGCGATCTTGTTGTGGAAGCTGGAGGCGAGGGAGTTGCAGAGGTCTTGCGATGGGGTGATGTTGTTGTTTCCGGCGTTGGGGTTGGAGAGCTCTTTCACGATGTTGAAGAGTTCCTTGCAGTTGTGTGCGTTGTTGTCCAGTCGGTTCTTGAAAGCTGTTTTCTTGGCGGTGCGGATCAGTTGGTGGTGTTTCCGGGTTGCGAGCTTGAGGGTGGTCCTGTTGTCCGGTGTGGGTTCCTTTCTCCAGACATTCTCGAGGGCTCGGCAGTTCTTCTTGGAGCTCTTGAGTTCGTTGGTGAACCAAGGGGCTTTCTTACTTCCGGGTCTGCTGGGCGGGGTCCTCAGAGGGGCGAGTTTGTCCGCGCAGTTGCTGATCCACTTCGTGAGGTTGTCGGCGGCCGGGCTGGGGTTCGCTGAGCTGGCGGGAGGGTGCTGGCTCAGGGAGGCGGCGAGCTGGTCGGCTGTGATCTTTTTCCAGCTTCTTCGAGCAACCTGTTGCTGGTGGTGGTGGATCGTCGTTTTTCTGAAGGTGAAGTGGACGCATCTGTGATCCGTCCAGTGGAGTTCCGTGGCATGGCTGACAGCGATGTCTTTGCTGGATGAGAAGATGGCGTCGAGTGTGTGTCCGGCGAGGTGGGTGGGGGTGCTCACCAGTTGCTTGAGTCCAAGGTTGGCGAGGTTGTCGAGCAGGGTGCTGGTGTTGCAGTCGTTGTTGTTTTCCAAGTCATACAAGAATAGAAAAACAAGGAGGGGAGGCAGAAAAGATAGACAAGTATCCCCTGATCAATCGTCTGAAAAAATAATGGAATCATCAGGTGAAACCACAGAAAACAACCGCATGATAAACTTATCAAATCACAAAATGACTCAGCATCAAATTAGTCTCCTAAACAAATGTTTAACAACATGACTATGTAGAGACAAGGATAGATATTTATAAACTGCACTGGAATTAGTAAAATTCTTTGCAAAATGAAATAATGGGAAACACACAATGAAAACTAACTGTGCCAAAACAAGTGCTGAACAAAGTAGTTGAACAAATACCTGATGTGAAAACAGTATACGATCTGATGTACAATCTGGAAGATGAAGACATGTCTGAAACCCAAATAATGGTAGAACTGGGGATTGAAGTCAACAGACACAAACAGACCAACTTTAAACCCAAATCAAATTTTTGTACAACACTAAGTCCAGGTGGTAAGATTGATACCTATCATGACTTAGTGATCTCAGACCTACAGAAAATAATGAATACCACACAGAAGAACAAAAAAGAGCGGAAAGCAATGCATGATCTAATGGAAAATGACTAGATTGAAATAAAACCCGCAGACAAAGGGGGAAATATAGTAATCATGGAGAAAACACAGTACATGAAGGAGGCTATGACACAACTTAATGTAGCCAATAACTACAGAAGCCTTAAAAATAAACCTAATAATGATTTTACTTTAACCTTGAAATAAAACATGAACAGTGTCAATCAGAGGACCTATTGAGTGAAGATGAAGGAAGATGTTTGTACAACCAGAATCCAATAATTCCAACAATATACTTCCTCCCAAAATACACAAGACACTGGAAAACCGTCCATATCAAGTTGTGGGTGCCTGCATTAAAATCTGTCCATATATGTTGACCAATTTTTAACCACGATTGTAACATCACTAAGCTCATACATCAAAGGGCACAGGTGACTTTTTAGAATTCTGGCAGATACAGGGTGGCAGAAAGGATATCTATTAGTCAACATAGATGTCACTTCATTATACACATCAATCAATCATGAAGCAGGACTAAAATCAGTGAAATACATTCCCAACAGTGAAATGTGCAAAATTTGAAGCAGTCAGGAATGCTTATGGAAATGAAAGAACTGTTTTGCTATAATGACATTTTCTTGTTCGACCATCGGATATACTAATATATCTGTGGTACAGCCATGGGAGTTTCCTTCTCTCCAAGCTATGCGAATCTCACCATGGGTTGGTGGGAGATAACCATAGCTTGAGGAGAAGAAAATGAGGGGTACACTAATTAAATAGCCATATGGCTGGGATTTATAAATGACCTCATCCTGATCTGGAATGGAACAAGTGAAGAGTTTATGGAATATTTTGAAGAATTAAATTCCAATGATGTTGGTCTCAAATGTACATGCAATACCAGTAAAACATCAAAACAATTTCTGGATGTGACGATCTTCATTGAAAACAACCATATACAAATGACTGTATTCCGCAAACTGACATCTACTAAATCCAAATTGCATGGATCCAGCTTTCACTCAAACTTTTTACAGAAAAGCATCCCCTATGGAGAGTATTGTAGGATCAATTGAAACTGTTTGCATGGAAAGGAATTGAAAATCAAAAGAAAGAAACAGAACATACATTCTGACAAAGAGGATATAAAGAAATGGATATCAAAGAAGGAAAGAAACAGACGGAATACACATTGTGCATAAATATTGATAAATAAAAGTCAGGTCAAATCTCAGACAAAGTAGGTCCCACAATCAAAATGATACTAAACTTCAGCAGGGAAAATCAACAGATCAGTTGTATACTAAATAAATATTTGAATGTACTGAAGAAGGACCCTGATATTGGGAACCTGCTGGGAGAAAGAACTAACGTACCATATTGAAAAACGACTTCCCTCCAAGATCAACTAGTGAGAAGCCATTTTGAGAACACCAAACCAAAATCATGGCTCCCAAAACAGCAAATAGGATTCATTTTTTTTTTTTTTTTAAATATATTTTTATTGCAGGAATCAGTAAATTTTTACAAAGCGACCAGCATTATAAATTCAATCAAAATTAGCAGAATACATCCCTCCGTCCCCCAACAGGATGAACCATTACACAGCCATTTAGCCCACAACCCAAGGGTCGGGCGGCGATACCCAATGGGGACTCAACAGGGAGTCGAAGCCGGTCCGGATGATCCACTATCAGTCATCTGCTTTTTATTTTTATTTTATTTTATGTAGTTTATAGAGCGCACAGCTACCCCCGAAGGGGTGTCCCGGCGCTAAAAACCTGAGCCTCCAAGGGAGAAGAGCGAGCAAAGAGCAAGGAGAAACAGTAGGGTGACTCAAAGTCCGGAGAAGAGCCAGGTTTTGAGTTTGGCTCGGAAGATGGGTTCGGAGGGACAGAATCTCAACTCGATTGGTAGAGAGTTCCACAGTTTAGCAGCAATGACGCTGAACCCTCTGCCACCCATTCTAGATAATCTAAAACGGGGCGAGATCAGGAGGCGGAGGTCATTGGATCTCAAGGATCTGGTGGAGCGGGATATCGAGACACGTTTTTTCAGGTAGTTGGGTCCGCGGTCGTTGACGGCTCGATAGGTGAGGGTAAGGACCTTGAACTGGATGCGGCTAGCCACTGGAAGCCAGTGGAGTTCCTTACGATACGCAGAGACAGATTGGCGGTAGGGGATGTTACCAATCAGTCTGGCCGCAGCATTCTGGACAATCTGCAGCCGGCCTACCAGATACTGGGGGGCACCAGCATAGAGGCTGTTAGCATAGTCCAGGTGGGACGTGATGAGGGCTTGGGTAACTGTGCGGCGGGAATCCAGGGGGAGATAGGGAAGAATTTTTCTGATCATGCGCAACTTCAGGAAACAGGCAGACGTTACTTTATTAACCTGAGTTTTGCATGAAAGGGAGTCATCAAACTGGAAACCCAGATTCCGAGCCGAGTGAACGGGAGATGGGACGGGATCAAGCGCCGTGGGCCACCACCAAGAAGAGGGGATGGAGGCTTTCTGATTGAAAAACAGTACCTCCGTTTTGTCTGCATTCAGTCTGAGGTGGTTAGCGGTCATCCAGACACTGATGTTGTTGAGGCACTGGCGGAAGTTGGCGAATGCGGAGTCAGAGTGGTCCCTAAAGGAAAACACCAGCTGAGTGTCGTCAGCATAGGAGACCACCCTGACTCCGTAGGACTCCACCACGTCGGCCAGTGGGGCAAGATAGACGTTGAAGAACAGGGGGCTGAGGGCAGAACCTTGTGGCACCCCGCATGACAGGGGTTTTTTCTCTGACTTGAAGGGCCGCAACAATACCCTCTGACTTCTTGTCGAGAGGAAGGACTCGATCCAGCTGAAAGCAGTGCCACCAATGCCTATCTGTTTAAGTCGGTCAAGGAGGATAGGGTGGGAGACCGTATCGAAAGCTGCGGACAGGTCGAGGAGGACCAGCATGGCCTCCTCGCCCCTGTCCACGCATTCCCGAATTGTTTCGGATACTTCCAACAATGCCGTCTCAGTGCTAAATCCAGCTCTGAATCCGGATTGTGATTCGTGCAGTAGAGAGTGGTTTTCCAGGTATTCCGTGAGTTGCATCTGCACGGCTTTTTCGAGGACTTTTGCGGGTTTAGGGAGAAGGGAGTTGGGACGATAGTTAGAAAAAACAGTGGGATCTGCATCCGCTTTTTTTAGGATGGGAATCACCAAGGCCTCCTTCCAGGTGGTAGGGAAGAAGCCATGGTGGAGGGAGGCATTCCAGATGGAAAGGAAGGAGCAGGCTAGCGAAGGCGCTAGTTCTCCCATAAGTTTCGCAGGCACAGGATCGGAGGGGGCGCCGGATTTGCAATGGGTGAGTAGCCTAATAGCATCATCCCGGTTGAGTTTATTAAAAGAGAGAAAGGACGGGGAATCTGGGGGACTAGTGGGGGAAGGCAGGGGGGCTAGCCCTATGGGGAAGGAGACACAAAGTTTATTTATCTTTTCGAGGAAGTAGTCTGAAAGTCCCTCGCAAAGAGCCTGACTCGCGGTGTTCTGTGGAGCCCTGGCCGGAGGATTAATAAAGTCTTTAACAATGCTAAAAAGGGTTTTAGAAAACCATCCTACAAAGAAAGCCAAAAGAAAACCCCCCCCTCAAAACACTATGAACCAAACCAAACCCCCCCCCAACCCCGCCATCAGTGCACGGTAACAGCCGTAATAGGATCTGTGAGAGGACCCATGAGGAAAGCAACAGACATGTAAAGTGCAATCGTCTATCGGGACTCGGGGCGAGCTGCATCTTCACTTTCGGAATCGCTGGGAGCGCAATAATCCCTGAGGGCCTGCACTAATGTCTCCCATTCTAGCGCTGCCTCCTGCGCCTTCTCGTTGTGTTGTCTCCTAGCTAACTGGTACCGCAGCGTGCTTTCCCCCGCCGCCCATTTCAAGAGTTCGCTGTGCCATCGGGCCCCCGTTGGACCAACCTGTGCCTTCCAATTCCTGGTCACCTCCCGTTTAGCAAGGAAAAGCCCCAGATCAATAAATTTACTAGTGATTTTATTTTTGGGGGTATGTGGGAACCAGTGCAGGAGCCCCACTGCTGCATCAACCGATAAGGATCTCCCCGTTACCTCCTCTAGGGTATCCCCCACTTCCAGCCAGTAGGAGGACAGCCCCGGGCAGGACCACAACATATGAAGAAGGTCTGCATCAGGCGCCTGGCACCTGGGGCAGTCCGCAGAGTCCGTGGCAAAATATTGTTGGATCTTCGCCGGGGTCAGATATGCCCTATGGAGTACGTAGTAGTGGACCAATTGAAAGCGGGCGTGGCGCGTGCCCTTCCAGGCCCGCCTCATGAGTTGGGACCAGGTCGTCTCCGGGATCTCTTTCCCTATGTCTTCCTCCCAACGGGTTCTTAAAGTAGTGAGGGGGGCCAACCCCTCATTGAGCAGTCTGCCGTATAGGCAAGTGACCGCCTTAACAGTACCCGCAGACATCATAACGTACTGGCACACCGGAGAAGTAGGAGGTTCCTCCTGCCCGTGCTTCCAGTGCGCCTGAATCGCTCGGACCAGGGCCGAGTGCAAAAGAAAATCGCCGCGAGGAACCTCGAAGCGATCAATGAGCTCCTGAAAGGGCAAAAGCGCCCCGTCCTCGTAAAGGTCACCCACCAACTGTAGGCCCGCGTCCTCCCAATCCGCTAATCGTGACCAATCACCGCCATGAGGCAGGGCCGTCAGCATGCCCAGAGGTATTTCGGGTGCATACGGTATCCGCAACTGGCCCCGGGCGTGGGCTCGGTTCCAACACAAGCGAATGGTCTTCTCTTCAAGCGTCAAGTCCTGCAAGGCCAAACGCTGTCGCAACGCTATGAAGGAGAGAACATGCCTAGCTATCCCTGTGCCCCTCCTGTCCTCTGGGCCTCGGAATTCCCTGGCGACCTCCTGGGTGAAAGTCTGCAGCTGCGCGGCCAAGTAATACTTTTCAAAGTCCGGCACCGCCAGCCCACCCTCAGCTTTCGGCCTCGTCAGGGTCTTGAGGGCCACTCTTCGGCGGCCCGAACCCCAGAGGAATCCGACCACCATTGACCGTAACAGTCAAAATGTGGCTGGCGGGATCCAAATCGGCAGCGCCCGGAAATAATATAGCAACCTGGGAAGCGCCACCATTTTAAGCAAAGTGATCCGTCCAGCTACCGAGAGCGGTAGAGTAGCCCAGAAGTCCATGCACCACGCAGCTCTCGAGTGCTGCGAGCTATGTTTCCATCCAAGAGGTCTGACGGTTCATGGTAGACGTACACCCCCAGGTACTTAAAGCAGTCAGGTTCCCACCTAATCTCTCTACTGATATCAGGGCTAGGTGTACCCTTACGAACCGGGAAAAGACAGGTCTTAGCCCAATTCACCCGAAGGCCCGAGACCTCCCCAAACGCCGTGAGCGCCGTCGCAGCTCCATTCAGGGCAGCAACCGGGTCCTCAAGGAAGAGCAACAGGTCATCAGCATACAGCAAGACATAATGTGGGCCCGAAGGCGTCCATAAGCCATTATAGTGGGCTGCCGACCGGAGTAGCAGCGCCAGAGGTTCCACCGCTAACGCGAAGAGTAGCGGGGATAATGAACAACCCTGTCTCGTGCCTCTCTCCACCGGATATTGCGAAGAGATCAGCGGGCCTGCCCGTACCCTGGCTGACGCCGAGGTATATAGTACTGTGGTCCATCTGACAAAACCTTCACCAAGGCCGAATCGGAGTAATACTGTGCTCAGGTAGTCCCATTCCAGGCTGTCAAAAGCCTTCTTCAAATCTACCGAGAGGACTACCGGGCATGGGGCGTCCACGAGCGGTTCTCCCAGCAAGCGGAACAGCCTACGGATGTTCATGGTCGTGTTTCGCTTGGGGATGAATCCAGCCTGGTCCTCATGCACCAGAGAGCTCATGTGACCTAGCAATCTCGATGCCAAGATGCTGCTCAGTATTTTATAATCGACCTGTCAACATTGATAAAGGACGGTAGGACGCCGGATCGGACGAGTCCCTTCCCGGCTTGAGGAGGGGAACCACCAAGGCCTCGCACATCGAGCCGGGGAGCCGACCAAGCCGCTTCGCCTCTCTGTAAACGATCAGCAACCTCGGTGCCAGGAGATCAGCATAAGCGGCATAAAATTCAACCGGAAGGCCGTCCAGACCCGGGGTCTTATTCCTCGCCATCTTTTTAATGGCGCTGCGAATCTCCCCCAGTTCAATGTCGGAACCCAGGGCTTTCGCTACGTCAGGTTCCACCATTGGGAGCTCTAGGGGTCGCAGGTAGTCATCAAGCCGGTCGGGGTCTCTGGCAGAGCGACTGCGGTACAAGCGTTCATAGTAGTGCAGGTAACAGCTCAGAATCTCAGGCTGAGAGTGCACTTCGGTCCCATCCGCCGTACGTATGGACGTCGTCAGAGAGGTCTGGCGCGTAGGATTAGCTAGCCACGCCAACAATGCGCTCGATCTATCCCCCTCTGCGAGCGACCTAACAGTATAGGCTTTATAGTCGAAACAGCGCAGCCGTTCGACCTCCGCCGCTACCGCCTCCTTCGCCGCTGCCGTGCGTTCCCGTAGTTCTGGGCGCCCGGGGCGGCGGAGTTCCAACTCACGGACTTTCCGATCTGCCATTTCTAAGTCGTCAAGGATGATTCGCCTCATGCCCACCTTCTTGGAAATGCAGAAGCCCCGCACCACCTTAAAAGCGTCCCATTCTAGCGCCCTCGAACCCGCAGTGCCCCCGTTGGACGAGAAGTATTCCGAGATCTTGTCTTCCAGGTCCGCTTTGAATACAATGTCCTCTAAGATTTCGGGACGCAACTTCCAGGTGGGAACAGCAGGCACCCCCGGAAACCAGCGAAGGTCCAGCAGGAGAGGGTTATGATCCGAGATGGTCCTGGTCAAATATTCAGACTGGACCGCCGCTGAAACCAATTCTGCCGAGCCCAGAAACCCGTCCAGTCGGACGTGTAACTCGTGCAAGCCTGAGAAGTAGGAATAGTCCCTAATGTCGGGATGCTGTGCCCTCCAGATATCCGTCAGACCCCAGTGCGTCTGCCAGTCCCTCCTACCTTTAGCCACACGGCGAACCGGAGAGTCAGGGAGGGGGGGATGTGAGCGGTCATTCTCCACATCTACTACTGAATTGAAATCCCTGCCGAGCAGGAGGGGCCCGGAAAAGAAGTGGGCCATCGAGCCCGATAACCCGGAAAGGAAGGCAAGCTGGTCCACATTGGGTGCATAAACACAGCAAACGTTGAGGTCCCTCCCCCCCAGAGTGCCCGAAATGGCCACATATCGACCCTCCGGATCCACCACTGATTTCGTAACCTGAAAAGGAACCCCAGCTCTGATCCAAATTAGCGCCCCCCCTGGCATACGCGGAGTACGAAGTGCAAAAGACCTGCCCTCTCCACCTACGCTGTAGCGCCGCCCCTTCCGCTTTGTTAAGATGGGTCTCCTGCAGCAGCGCCATTTGCACCCCTCTACGCACTAAATAAGCGTGGACTTTGTGACGTCTAGACATAGTGTGAAGCCCCCGTACATTCCAAGTAATGCATTTCACATTAGCAACATCAGCCATTGTCCCATATTGTTCGTGCAAAGTCGCTCCATCCGGGTCCCAACAAAGAAAGAGCAACAATCAACCCAGCACTGATTGCGGCCATTTTCCCCAACCAAAACACAACAACCCCGGTTCGACCCAAACCCTTGCCCACCCTCCCCAGAACAGGACCCAAATAGTACCATCTAGTTCCCATCCAAACCATACCCCCAGCAAACCCTCTGTCCCCGACTAATCCTGCAGTCGCCACCGCAGGAACGCCTTAAGGGCCAGGTGCGGGCTGGGCGTTGGCAATGGGCCCTCGATGCTCGGGCTACAGAGACTAAAGTGAGCCCAAGGCAATAAGAGGAAACCCTCAAGGCACGAGCAGGGCACCCCACCTCCGCTTCCCCGGGGATTATGAGCAATCGCCTACCCCCGCCACCCCTGCTGCGGGCCCCCACCCAAATGGACGCAGCTCACCCCGTCAACCCTGTCCATCCAGAAGGTCCTCAACCGAGTTCGGAGTGATCACCGGCGTGTGGACACTGTCGGTCACCGATTCCTCCGAGTCCGTTGGTACCCCCTCGTCACCAAGGTCCGCTTCCTCTTCTATGGTACCATCCCGTGAGCCAGACAGCGCAGACAACACCTCCAACACTCCCTTCCGCTCCGTCGACGTCTCCGCAGTCGAGGGCCCACCCGACCGGCCACGGCGACTCCGAATTCTTTTGGACCGCCGTCGCTGTCCAGGCTCCACTGCTAGTTGAGATGAGGAGCCAAAGCCATCCTTTCCGGCTCTATAGAGTTCGAGCCAGTTACAGACATCCTCCGGGGAATCAAAGAACTGAGTCTTGTCATCGACAATTATGCGGAGCCTTGCAGGAAACAGGAGCGAGTATTGGATGCCCTCGCTCCGGAGCTCGCGCTTGACCGCCAGGAATGAGAACCGCCTGCGCTGGGTCTCATAGGTGTAGTCCGGGAAGATATTCACCTGGCTGTTCGCCACCTTGAAGGGGCCATTATGTCTGGCGGCATTAAGGATGAGATCTCTGTCCCGAAAGTGCAATAACCGTGCCACCACCGGTTGGGGGGCACGGCCCTGTTGCGGCGGCCTCGCTGGGACTCTGTGTGCTCGCTCCAGGGTGTAGAAGAAGGATAGACCCTCCGGGGCCACCGTGTCCCGTAGCCAGGCTTCCAAGTAGGCCACCATGTCGCCATCTTCAATCTTCTCCGGCAGGCCCACCACTCGAATGTTATTTCGCCTGTTGCGACCTTCCGCGTCTTCCGCTCGCCGCTCCAGGGCATCAATCCGGGATAGGGCATCCTTCATCGTCGCGGCCAGGGTTCTCTGTGCCGGCTCCAAGGTTTTTATCGAGCCCTCCACTTCCTTGACCCTATCCAAAAGCTTGCCGTGGTCCGCTCTAAGGAGGCCCAGACTCGTCGCCACCTGGGCAATGTCCTGCTGGAGGGCCGAGCGTGTGGTCGCGATCGCCTCCAGGACCCGGTCAAATTGTTGCTGCAATGGCGCACCACCAGAACTCTCCGGGCCCCCACGTTCTTCTTTGTCCGGGGCCTCCGAGTCTGAGGCGGCTGGGGTGGTCCCCTTGGCTCCCCTCGGCTTCCCCATGGCGCAGGAGTCACACGGTGGAGAGCCAGTCAGAGGCGCCACCGAGTGCGGGCGTCGGCTATGTCTCTCTCGGCTAGTGGCCTTCGGGCCGAGGGCGGGCGATCTCCACCTCCAGGGCCTGTTGGACCTCCACAACTTCGGGCCGCGCCACCACCGCGTCGTCGGAGGGCACCGAGGAGGAGGCGGGGACAATCGGCGCCAGGTCGGGCAGGCCCGTTTGGCCGATGAGGATCTGGAACGAGGGTCTCCAACACCACCGGAGACTTTGTGGCGCCAAGGCGCCGTGCTGCCCATGGAAGTCAGTCACTCGGGGGGTTGCAGCCAGGCGCGGCTCAGGGGGTCGGCACCGCAGCCAGGGCCGCCAGGCGTCCGTGAGTCGAGGTCCACTGTAGTGTGGGCATCCGATCATCCAGGAGCGATCACCGTGTCCAAAGTCCGATCAGAGCGACACCCAGACCATCACGTCACAGGGAGATGAAAAGGTGGAGGGTGCGCTGTAGCTAACGACGCCCCTCCAGACTAAAGGTCCCGACCAAGGGGACAAAGAGGTCCGGGCACCATGTTGGGCCGCACTCCGCGGGACCACA
Organism: Lissotriton vulgaris; assembly: GCF_964263255.1. NCBI lineage: Eukaryota > Metazoa > Chordata > Amphibia > Caudata > Salamandridae > Lissotriton > Lissotriton vulgaris. The sequence goes on along the minus strand of NW_028249045.1, from coordinate 14,051 downwards.
AACCTCGACTTTCCGTCGGATCAACTCATGTTCGAGTTGCACCAGGTGCCTCGGCAGGTCCCAATCAGTCTGATCGACGGTTTGCGGGGACTAGGGTGCCCCACGGCCTCCGATCTGCAGGATAATCACGGGCTCAGTCCCGGAGCCGAGCTCTCAGGCGACCATCGCCATCGGCGTCCAAGCCACGCCCCTCAACAGCAAATAGGATTCATGCGATGTGACAAGTGCAACCCATGCCGGATATGAAAAAACCCTTGCGATACCGCTGATTTAAAGGGAAACTATTCACTATCAATGAAAGGATGACATTTGAAACTACCTATGTTGTATACATGATTGAATGTAAGTGTGGTTTAAAATACATAGGCAGGACTATCTGTCATCTGAAAATGAGAATCCTCAAACACATTTGAGCAGTACAAAATAAGGACATGAACTATGCCATGACCAAATATTTGGAATCACACCCCGGGTACGACTGGCAACAGATGAGATTCTATGGAAAAGCAAGTGTACGGTGGTGTGAAAGAGGAGGGGACATGATGCTAAAGCTGAGACTATTAGATTCCTGTTTGTTCATCATGTTCAGAGCATTCCCATGGTTTGAATGAGGAAGAAGAACTGTATGTCCATTTGTGAACTGAGAAGGAATGATACAAAATAACCCCATCACAGAATTAAGAAAATCACAATAAATTACCAAATATAATTAATAATTGTTTCCTAAGGATGTGCGTTGGACAACAAAAAACAGGGATGAAACCCAACACAAACCCTACAAAATAGTGCATGTATGTTGGCCTAACAATTGGAACATTCTATATTCCAGCAGGAGCAGAACACTAGAGTCATGAAGGGAATTGGAGGGCCACCTAACACTAAATCGGTGTATAGAGTAATAATGAGGAAGAAAGTCCTCTATGTGCACAATAAACAATAGAGAGCAGTGGGCTACACATTACCTCCGGGTAAAAGGAATTAAGACATGGAGTTTGGAATGACAAAAGGGAAAATAACAGAACCAACTCACAAAAAGCTTAAAGAAAGAGAAAATAACGTAAAACTAGGCATATGTAATGCTACTGCATGAAATGAATATATCACCTTTTTATTTTTATCTTTATCACATTTTTAAGACTGTTAAACCACATATCCCACAATGCGTCATTATAAGCCAACTGTTCTTTGTACACATTTCTTTGACATGAGCAAGGCTTTGTGCCGAAACATGTTGTCTTAGAAATAAACACCCTTGGATATTTCTCTGGTATTAGTCCATTTCCGAGAGCGTGTGAACATTGGAATACTTTTGGATAATTGAATTACCGGTGTGCTCCGCCGGCATACACGCCAATTCCCATGGGGCCTTCGACTGACAGAAGGAGCCTCTTTTGCTTGGTAATATATATATATATATATTAAGCATTTAAAAAACCTTAGACCTTAGAAATTCACTGAAAAAAAACAAAGGTTACAGGAACGTTCTAGTTAGGCTCCAGTTACATTCGTACAAAACGAGAAAAATTCAGCAGTTTGCACTGCTTATGACCTTACATATTACATCACTCATGACATGGTCAGTGACTTCACTCATGACGTCACTGATGACATCTCGAGTGCTAGAGCACTTCTTTTTAGCTGGGTGTACCGTGCTACCTACATAACGCTTCTCACAGGGGTATGTCAGGCAATAAATGGTAAATTCAGAGTTGCAATTTAGCAGTTTGGAAAATTTTCTCACGCTTTTTCCACCCTGGAATCTCAAAATTTCAGACTTTGCTGCTCTACTTACAAGCCTTGCATTTAAGTCAAGGGAAGAAACACAATACTGGATCCTCTCCCTGTGGTGTTCTCCTGAAATGGCTCTGTACTAAATTATCCTTCAAATAAGAACCCTTCCTGTCATAATCTCCGGGGATGACGTTAACTGTGTTCCAATTATATAATCAGTTTTTAAATTCTTCTGGAACATCTAGGAGACTTTGGGGAGCTGCAGAAAATGTGTTAATCATTTGACGTGCTGCCCATCCTGACTCCCTTTATTTTCTTTCTGTTGGTTTTTTGCAATTGGTAATTGTTGCCTTTGTATCTGTTCTGTCTTTCTGACTGCCTCTTTTAGAATCCCTTTAGTGTAGCCTCTTTTTCTGAACCTCTCCAAGGCAGATTTTGTAGCCTTCTCATACTCTGCTTTGGTTGAGCAATTCCATTTAATACATAAGAGTTCGCCACATGGAATATTTTTTATCATGCTTCTTGGATGGTGGCTACATATATTTTATACAGAATTCCCAGCTGTGGGTTTACGATATAGTTTAGTCTGTAGATTTTTGTTTTCTACATATACATCCAAAAGGTGACATTGGTATCACTAATGTGTCTTGTAAATTCTAGATTGAGTTCATTGCAATTCAAAGCAGAGATATACTCTTTACCTGCTGTCTGAGTCCCCCTTTCAACTGATGAATAAATTATTGATATCGCTGGCCCAAAGGGTCACACTTTCCAGCTAGTGTTCATCCACCTCTGCCCATGCCACATGCTTCTCCGACCAGCCCATGAATAAATTCAAATAGCTGGGGTGAAGCATGTGCCCATGGCAGTGTCCTGGCATTGTTGATAAAGTTGTTCTGCAAATAAGAAAATATTTCTATTCAAGCAAAACAATATCAGCTCTAACAACATCAAATTGTACTCTTGATATTTCAGAGCTTTGTTCAAAACAAGTTGTATAACATGCAGGCCTTTTTGGTGAGGAATACAAGTATAAGACTTGTAATGTCGAATGTTATTAGTAACATATCATCTTCCCACTGAATCCCACCAATAATCCTGAGAATATCTTGGGTGTCCTTAATATAAAAGCTCACATCAAAATAAAAAGGGGGATAAAAAGAAGTCTATATACTTTGTAGAGTTCTCTAGAAGGCTGTTCTTCAAGGACACTCCTGAATATCTTGGTGGACCATTAATGATTTTTTGCACCTTAGGTAAGTGATTAAAAGTATACAGTTGTGGGTATTCGCAGTATAAAAATTGAAACTCATCAAAATATAACATTCACTTGTGTCTCCATTGGCATATGAGCTGTTAGAGAACTTGCACACTGCTCTCATATTATGCCCTCTTTATAGGTTGGCAACATTTCTTCATTGACAATTGTTTCAGAGTTTCCTTGTAATACTGTTCTTTATTTAACAAAACAACAGTTCCTCCCTTGTCAGATGGTTTAATAATTAGGTATTTGTCACTTTACAGCTCTACAATGGCCTTCCACTGTTTGGCTGAGATATTATTGCCCTCTACTGCCTCATTTTGTACCTTTAAGGATTTTAAGCCCTTTATGACTGATTCCTGGAAGACGTTGATGGCGTTGTGGGAGGTCTGCGGGATCATTCTAGACTTTACTGTAAGATCCCTATTTCCTCCTTGTTGAGTGATCCCATCTTATTTCAAGCAAGCGGTTATATCTTCCCCCAGGCCAGCATATTCAGCTTCCTGTGTATGAACCAATTCCAGTATTGCCAATAGCACCCCTAGGTCATTATCAGTTAGGCAGTCCATCTCTCCAATTTTCTCAGTAGGGCGTTGTGGTTTCTTCTTAGGATATAACAGGTACATTTTCTTCCACTTGAGTGCTCTAATACATTTAAAGAGATCAGTCCATCTTTGTGCATAGGCAAATTGCGATATAGGACAGAATTTTAAGCCCAATTGCAATACTTGTGTCTTTTCTTTGACCAGGTTTCTATCCGATAGATTTACTACTGTTGTTTCTTTTGGATTATTTCCATTTACCCCCTCCCCTTGCTCCTCATAATCTGTGTTGTCGTGGATCCTCCACCTTCCTTTTCTTCTCCTTCTTGTTTGTGTTGTGGAGGTCGCTGATCGGTTTCCCTGATCAGTTAGTATTTCTAAAAATAAGTAGGGGTACTGGTTCTTGCACTTCCATCTGCTGGATGTATTGATTGCTCTCATTCCGAAGTCTCAATTTCTGTCTCTGATGTTTCTCTTAATTGTGTTTCACGCCTATTTTTTGCTTGGTTGAGTTGTCTTCTTCCAGCATCACATTTTTGGTCAAATGTTAAGATGCACCCTGATTTGTAGACCCATTGTTCTATTTAATATGTATTCTGCTTGCGCCACCTTATTGAGCTTTCATAGTCGATCACCTGTTTTTTTTCATTTTTTGTTTTAATTGGACACTCTGGCTCATGTCTGTCCTGCGCGATTGTGTCTTCTAATGTTGTGATTTCTTCTAGCAACTTGACTCAATCACTCCACGCATAAGTCTTGTTGTGCCTTGCAAGTTACGGGTGATCCGTCTAGCGGACGCCAAGATAAAGGGGGCTCATAAAAAGTGTGTTTGCCCATGTTAATTCCCATTGTAAAACCTACAGCCCGAACCACTGGTCAGAATTACACCAAATTTAGCAGAACCATAGATGTTGTTATATAGATAATTTGGTTCAAATCCGCTCAGTAGTTTTTGAGAAATTTAAGAAGGAAAAGTTAATGATCTCTGTGGTCGCAAAGCCTTCGCAAAAAAAAGACGAGTTGGTGCAGGGAAAATAAAGAAAAGGGGGCAGGGTAGGAATACCCTGACCCCCAAGCCATGATTTTTTTTTTCATTTTTACCATGAGGTCAATGAAATTTGCGGTGAAATATAAAAAAAGTGTGGGCTCCCGTGCTACTTTTTAAAACACCCCTGGTGGGCCAAGTCCAAGGGACATATGTAATTGTATGTAGGGGCTGTACGGGCCCCCGTAGACCCAGGACCACCACTTCCCTGGGGCAATGAACTATAAAAATAAGGGGGGACCCTTGCGGCCTGCCTCAGCCCCGAGAACATCTACCTCCCCAGGCAATAAATTATAGACATGCAGAGGAACCCATTCCCCCGCAGCCATAGGGACCATCACCTCCCTGGGGCAATGTAGCATAAAAATGCATGGGGCCTGTGTGGCCACTCCGCAGCCCCAGGGACCATCACCTTCCCGAGGCAATGAAGTATAGAAATGCAGGACCCCCCGCAGCCTTGGGGACAGCCACCTCCCTGGGGCAATGATTTATAGATGTGAAGGGAGCCACCCAGCTCCAGGGACCACCACCTCATTGGGGCTAAAGTAAAGATTAGAGAGGAGTCGCAGAGCCCCCCTCCTGGAGCCAAAGATGGCCCTGGGGACCGTCACTCCCCAGAGCCAGCGCCTGCTGTGTCCCGGGGCGGTCAGCTGTTGGAGACTGCAGTTCTGTTGAAAGGACTGCCACTTTGCTGGACTACTGCCTTACTGGTCCGCTGCTTTGCTGGATTGCTGTCCCGTTGCACTCCTGCCTGAGTCAGAGGGATTAGACCTTGCCCTCAACCCAGAGCAACTCCAAGGTTTAGTCTGATGGCCTCCTGTTCAGAGCCACAGAGACATAACAGTGTAACAACCATCTGAACCAGCACCCAGATCCAGCTGATGTAAGCCCCAGACCCACCAAGTTTTACCCCTCAGGTCCTGGGCCCTTTGGGTGGCCTCAGTGGAGCTGAGTTGAAGTTTTGGGCTCTTTACGACTGTGAACAGGCCCAATGGCACCAAAACCTTGCCACTTGCACTGCCTAAAAATGCAAAGTTTGAACCTGACCCTTCACGCTGCAGTATTGACGACTTGCGGGGAATGCCAACCCAAAGCTCTGGCCTGACTGTTCACAATGACAACAGGATCTTTGCACTACAGCAACAACCGTCTGTGATATTGTGCTACATTGACAACCTCTGTGATGTTTCATGCTCCCATGGCCTACTCCTTTGCAGACTGGACTCTTTATATTGGACTGAGAAAGTAACTTTTCAGCTGGACTAACCTGGTGCCTGTATCCAACCCACATGTCATCATGATAGGCATGAACTTGTGGCTTTCTCCCAGCCTTGCCTGATCAGATAGCGGTGAGTGGCACTCTAAAATAGTTGGCGATCTTTTCACTTAAATCTTTTAAGACTGCATATCTCTGGTTCTACCTACTGGATTTTGGCTGTTTTGGTCTTGATTTATTTATTAATTGTGGATCTATTGTACTAATGTGGTGTGGGGTTCCTGTGTTGAGTTATCATTTTATTACTATTTGAAGTACTGCATAAATACTTTACACATTGCCTCTAAATTAAGTCTGACTGCTCTGTGCAAAGCTACCAGAAGGATGAGCACATGTTAATTTGGGGGTTGCTTGTGCCTCACCCTGACAAGGATTATGGTTGCTGCTTGAATATGGTTTCATCCCCCTCAACTAGCAACCCAATTTCTCACAATCACGTATTAAACCATTCATCATGGATCCCTCATTTTTAGGGAAAATTATATTTGCGCATTATATTATGCAGATGACCTATTAATTGGACCACTCTCCTAAATTAATACTATCCACATTAGTGTTACTTCCAGGTTATTGTGCTTTAAACCACCATAATGACGAGTACAAAACACCTCAATTGATAATGTTTGCAAATTACATTCCAAAGGCTGTGTGCCCATTGAAGGCAGGCAATTATCCACAGTCAATGAATACAGCTACCTTGGGATATTATTTATGACCATCTTGCATGGGGCTGTATGTTTGCATCCAAACTAACCTTGGGGAACAACCTCTTAAATGCCTTACCTGTTTTGACTTATGGATTCACTTTTTGGTTTGCTACCATGGAGGTCTCTATTGATGAAACTGAAGGCCTCAATAGGCAAAGATTACGAAACCTTAGTCACTCTATTACTGTGAAAGTCTTATGAAAGGAAATGGATTTGGCATTCTCTTGAATATTGGCACTATCAGGCGGCTCTTAAATATTTAGTTACCATTCATCGATCTGCTGCTATTTCATCTATTTTCATTCATAAACGAGCTGTTAAATTTTCAAACTGTAAAATATGCAACATTTCTGCCATTTTTATGTCCAAAGGGCAAATATGTTAAGCCTGTCAAAGCTTTTCTATGACCCATTGCCTAAGGAGTGAGTGTTTAAAACCAAGTTGAAAGCTTTCATTAGAATGTATTTTCTTTAAAGTGGATGCATTACCTATGAAAGAAGAAAGCTCGTACAGTTTCTATAGTTCTTTATAAAATAGTCTAATGGTTCTAAAGACATACAATTGTATATACGATGAAAATCAGATATGGCTGCACAATGGGTGCCTGATAACCTGGAGGTATTAATTGACAGCCATATGGGGAAATGATATATGATTTTCTGTCAGAGGTTTCAGGCTTTGGAATTTATGTATTCACTTATTGAAACAATTACATGTTACTTTGTCCAAGAGGCATTCCTAATACGCATGCCCAACTAAAATGTACTAAACTGTCAGTGTCATGGAAGGTTATATATATATATATATATATATATATATATATATATATATATATATATATATATATATATATATATATATATATATATATATATATATATATATATATATATATATATATAATATATATATATATACAACATATATATAACACCACTCCTCCCGCGGAAGAAGAAGAGACCACAGGCGGGGAATCTTGGAGGCTTTTATTTTTTGGGGTAGAACCATGGCAAATGCATTTTGGCTTCTCTCATCAGCCTTCTTCAGTGCCGGAAGTGTTTACAGGCAGCTAGCGTCTATTGCGGATTTAAATATCCCGCCCTGACCTGTAGCTGCTTGTTAGCCCCGCCTCCCAGGTGAGTGTGTCTGCGGCTTGATGTAACAAGCCTGCAAATCCCAGAATGCTATGTTCAGGCTTAAGATGTCGTCGCTGGGGAGGATGGGCGCCACGCATTACAAACCCTCGATAGTAGTTCTTGGCCCCTGAAAGTCAAAGTCTCCTTGGGTCCCCTAGACCACATCACCTCCAATCCAATGGGATCCTTTAAGGCAGGGGCTGGGTAGAACTCCAGCTCACCCGACGTGCAGCTGAATGGCGGCAACACCGCCCCAACTTTCTCCCAGGATCAGGGGGGACCACGGAAAATCCAGTACCCTGGAGACAACAGCAATCCGCGGAAACGGTGAGCCAGCAGTCCCGTGGCCAACTTGACGATGTGGGGGTCTCTTGAACGGGACACTGGCAATCACGTAACAATATAACACCACTCCTCCCGCGGAAGAAGAAGAGACCACAGCGGGGAATCTTGGAGGCTTTTATTTTCTGGGGTAGATATAAAAGAGTAGAAACGCTATCAATGCACTGCAATAGAAATGTAAAAAGACAGACTGATTTCACATTTTATTTCAGGGTAACTTGTTCTCAAATAAGAATAGCTCCCTTTTCCCTATCTGAAACGTTGGCCTGCTAAGGAAATAACTAAATTGTTGAGAGCTATAAAACAAAATAGAATCAGGCAAGATACATGTGTTCTTGTAGCCCAAGTTTTACAAGCACCATGGGCAGTCACAGTGAAATGTAAACGTTTGTCATCTAGGCAACTTTGGCACAGCTATTGATGGTGAAATGCTGAAGTTCTATTGGTTCATAGTGGGATCTCAGCTATACCATTAGTATTGTTGTGTATCAAGTTTTATTGTGTATGTATCCCCAATGCGGATAACATCAAAAGCGAACAATCAATGAGAATGCATGAAAGCCTCAATTTGGAAATTGTTCCGCGATCTCAGTTCTACAAGACTGAGGCTCAAAGTAAATGAAACAGGAGTCTTGCCCAAATTGCGACCTGTTCTGCAAGGCACATAAAAATAATCTCAATGGCACAGACAAACCTTCATCTCAAGGAAACTTCCCTGCTTAGAATATGTGCCTTTCAGATTTGCTGTGGCTTGCCCAGCTTCTCTGCAACAGGGTTTGGAACTGAGAATAGCACAACCATGCAAGTGCATAGTACCATCATAAAGCGTTGATGAGCGTGGCGAACAGACAAGGCAAAAGTATTTGGGAAAACTTCAAATCCAGATTCATCGGCTGTACTGAAGCCAATGATAAGGACACAGGGCCGGCTCTAGGGCTTCCGAGCGGAGCCAAGGCACCCGGCACTGACTTCCGGGGGCATGGGGGGGGAGGGGTTTCAAATATTTTGTGGAAGTAAGAGCACCTGCTGCAGCTCCTTTGCCTCAAGCAATTTCCTGGCAACTATAAAAAATATCACGATAACTCTGGTGACTAATGTGCCTGCTGGAGAGAGATGAGGGGCATATTATCAACAACTAGTGATATTTATCGCTAAGAAGCTTAGCAACTTTTTTTATCACCAAGCATTGCCGGATTTTATCGCAGAGATAACGTGCTATTAGCAACGTTTATCTCCAATGCGATAAAATAACCGGCGGTAGCGCTGAAATGCATGAATATCGCTGAAAAAAACAGCGATATTCATGCATCATCGACAGTAGGATCTTAGCCAGAATATCCACCTCCCATTGGATATAATGGCTAAGAACTGGTCTGACCAGGCGTTAGGTTTTAGCGATATTCACACTTAGCGTGAATTTTTTTATCGCTACGTCTGCCTTGCTAATAGGCGATAGCGACATCAGCGACTGCTTTCAGTCGGTTACTGGTTGGGTATGCTCACTTTGCATGTCATTAGCGATAAATAACGCTGACATGCAAAGCGGGTCCAAACCGCTCGCTATCACCTAAAAGCTGTCGCCAACTAATGTTAGCAACAGCTTGCTAATAGGGCAATGAAATTATTGCCGCTTTGCGGCCAAAAACGTCTGCAAAAGCGGCGATAATTTCATTTTGCCTGCCTTGATAATATGCCCCGGAGTTTTGTCTAGCAGAAATTTTTACTCATCATAAGGTAGCAAGAGGGTTAATTTGCTTTTTCCATAGAACGTGAACCATACACATCACAGAAGAGCATATAATGTAAATAGTTCAGTGGGTTACTGCTTTTGTCAGAACGATCCTTTTGTTACTTGCATTTTATAAGTTCCAGTCCTAATATAGAATAGTGGCTTATAAACTGTTATAAAAAAGCTGCATGCAGACCGCAAGGTATAGGTTAGAATGTTGTGTTTTCTTACCCAGTCTTTTATTATCCGAATGTCGCAAAAAAAGTTCATTAGGGTAGTAATTGTTTATTATTAGAAAAGAAAACCTCCAACCATGGTGTTACGTTTTAAATACTGAGTTTGTGCTTCTCTAGACCAAGCAGTCTTAAACTATACTGTCAACCAGTATGGAAGAAATGTGACTCCTACACCTTGTAGTCCTCTGTCTTATGTAACATATCCTATACACTGATTCACATATCAATGATTTATTGTCTCTGTGTAATGTCAGTGTGATGTAAAATGCTGTGACACCTTCCACTGGCATGAGTGGCACTATAAAAGAACAAATTAATATGAGAGAGAGTGGATCTGGAGACTTGAGGAGCACTGTTGAAGAGTGGTAGTGAGGGAATCTGTAGTGAAGGAGATCATTAGGGGGGCGGTAGCAAACATTGTCACAATGGGTGCCACCAGTGGTAAACTCAGCCATAACACGCAGCATGATCTTTTGACAGTATCTCAACACCAACTGGAACCTGCAGTCATGAAAATGCAGCCCTGGTGCGCAGGCTGGAGTGTATCTGAGACGCTTCTCTGGTACGGACAGGCATAAATGCTGATTGGAAGGTCTATGTAGTGCTCAAGGGTTGCTACTGCCCCACCCCCAAACAAAAGGCTTGCTGTGGAGGATGTCAAATTGGAAAATTGTTAGGCGTGGCAAATTCCACTAAAATTTGTGAATAAGATTTTATTTTATTTCATTCTCAGAGTGATGTGGCAATACATCAATGACATGCAAAGGTTGAATCCTGTGCCAGTAGCTGCACTGGGCCCAGCCAACACAGTTAATGACACCACAACACCACCTGGAGTCAAACATTGATCATTGTAGAATCTGGGTGGTATTTGGCATTGGAATGTGCCTCAGTAGCCACTCTGGCACTGAGCACCATACTGTGCTTTTTTTTCTTTAGCAAACCTTTATTTGAAGATACCATTTTCCTAGAAGAGCCGGTAGAACTAACCTTATGTCCATACCTTTCCAAAATGGTTGTCTCTACAGTGTTTGCTATCTGAAAGTTGCAAACCAAGATGCCCTTGGACTTTCTTCCTCCAATCATTTCCAGCCCTAAGCATATATAAGCAAGCTTAGGCTTGGGAAGTCCACTTTTTAAAGTGATCCATTCAGTGATATGTTTTAGTGCGTGCATTGCCCATAGCTATATGGAAACAAAAAAGGGGGGAGCCCTTGTAACCAACTAGAGCATGAGCTACACCACAAATAGTGTAAAAAAGAATCATTAGCTCAGGTGGGACAAATATATGCAGACCAATTTGTATGAGGGCCTGATAACTCACCTATTGTAATTGTTTATATTATTTAAACAGGAAAGGGAAGTGAGAATATGATGTTCACTCAACTATAAAAGGAATTGAGGAGCCAAGTCTAGGGATGTACAAAATTTGGACTAATGCTCTTCAGAATGTATTAATTACATAGAATCAAAGTATCAAAATCATACAAAGTAATTCACAAACCATAAAACATTACAACTCACAATCAAATGACAAAATATACACACACCAATAACAAAACATATAACGTACGAGTTGAAATCGGTGTACGCAAAAGATGGATAACTAACCCTTATTAAGGGCACGAATGAAAAGGCTGTCTCCTGACACCAGCATCAAATTCTTGTTAGACCATCTATTGCATTTGAAAAATGTATTGTTTGCAACATTGTATGGTCTTAGCCCAATAGCCACATGAGGGATATATGCACAGGAACAATTTCTCAAAGTGCTATACTGCAGTGAACTGCCCCAAAACTGTCATTTGTGTTACATGTCACAAATAAATACTTTTAATTTTTTACAGAGCATAATAAACAAATCTACAATCAAACACAAGAAATTGATGAGAATAAAATTGAGGACTCTTTTTGAACTGCTCCCATTTCCATGGCTCACACAAAATGATACACTTTTTCTCGTTTAACCATTTACTGTGGAAGAACTGAAGGAGGTATTTTCAAGTCTATCCAATGGAAAAACCGGTGTGGAAGATGGGTTTTGCCATAAAATGTTTTTTTAAATGTCAAAACATTTTAATAATTATTTGTGAAAACTGAAAAACCATATTGTGACAGGCAGTGAAATTCCTCTTTCATTCAACACAAGAGTAGTTCTTAGTTTTATTTATTTTTTAAAGCTAATAATCCCAAAGACCAGAATGTATTTTGGCTAATCACCTTATTAAACTCAAATTACAAAATTATAACACAACTAATAGAAAATTGGACAGTGTTGTGATACACACAATTTAATAGAATCTCTCAATGTTTTGAATGGAAATCAAACTCTGGATGTGGTGTTTTCCCTGAATGCTGAACTATATTAGAAAAATGTGTTTCCCCGCCAGCTAATTAGGGTTGTGTTTCTCCATAAGGTCCCAGAGGCAAGGTTAATTTTAAATTCTGATTATGCCAGTTTTTTTTAAATCACTCCGTGGCACCTGAAAGATATGTCCTATGTCTCCTATTTTATTTACAATTTGTATGGTGCCTTTGGCTATAGCTTTCTCCAGTTGTAATACTATAGGTGCCCATCTCCCACATGTGGCTGATCTAAAAAATGTTAAAATGTATGCCATTAGTTTTTTAACTTACATTGTTTGGTAATACTTGCATTTTTTAAATAAAAACAAATTACTTTTTTTAAAGTATTAACTTAACTTAACTGAACATTAAGGTGGAGTTTAGGGCGGGACATACAGATGTCTACAAAATAGTAAACCTATACCTATCTACAAACTTCCCTTCTGTAGTTACTAAATGAGCCTAAAACAGTAGTAAATGTTCTCCAGCTCAGACCTGAAGGTAGTCCATCCCCACAGATGACATGTATAATCAATTGTTCCACATTAATGCTTTTATTTCCATATTTTGTAATATTGGACTGGTGAGTGATGGGTGGGGTCGGAGGTGCTGTGCTTGAGTGGGACAATTTTGCTTCTCTCCCACTGGGCTACCAATAATGGCAGAGCAAGTTAAGGTGATTACTTACGTGTATGACCTTGCATCTCCTACTAAGCGGTACAGTGTCCTTGCTTATTTGAAATGTAGGTAAGTTTAGATAGCGCTTTTACAGGCAATGCATCTTGTGGGATCCGAACTCTGATCCCTTGGGGGAGCCGGGTGGGAAATTGTATGCCACCACTTACTCGGCCTACTCGATTGGGGATCTTAGTTGTGTCCAGCCAGGGGTACCTTTACAATTACTCAGGGCAGTCGTGGATCCAGAGGGTCGCTATGTGCTGGCATTGGGCCGGCCAGATGGTTGAGATGTGTTGTTGTTGAATGTTTACGCACCAAATGTTAACCATTTTGTGTTTTTGTCTGTGTTGGCTCCTCTCTTAGTGCTAATGGTACATTATTGGAAGATTTTTGGGGGGCACTTTAATTGCGTGCTTTATGTTTTGTTGGATAGATCATATCCTCCCCAGCTCAGTGCACTTGTGACTAGGTTGACAGACTTGGCGCGCTCGTGGCAATCCAGTCGGACTTAGTTGATTGTTGCAAGACTCTCACCCCAGGTTCTTGCATCTTCTCCTACTAGTCAGGCATGCTAGACCTTGATAGCCGACTTGACTGACTATACACTTGTCAGAAGTTGCATGCAAGGGTGGTGGGCACTAAATACTTGGCGAAGACATACTCTGATCACTCATCCATCTGGTATACCCTGCAATGGTCCTCCACTAGTTCCACGGTCCCAAACTGCTGCTTGGATGCAGTGATGTTGGAAGACCAGGCCTTCAGGGTCCTTTTGGGTAAGCATCCCACAGATTTCTGTCAAGACAATGCAGGCTCTGCCTCGTCAACGGGAGTTGAATGAGAGACCATGAAAGTGGTGCTTTAGGGTCATTGCATCTCTAAAAAAGCGGGCATACCCTCACAACTGCACTTCATGCATTCAAAATACTTTATTTGGTTTTATGAATAAAACCATAAAAGTTACACAGCACCCAAAACATTTTTATCAAATACAGGACATATCTTTAAAAATAGTAATAAAT